>NW_020837969.1:23666635-23707846 GCF_003676395.1 Aethalodelphis obliquidens | reverse complement strand
GGAGCACAGGCTCCGGACGCGCAGGCTCAGCGGCCAAGGCTCACGGGGCCCAGCCGCTCCGCGGCATGTGGGATCTTCCCGGACCGGGGCATGAACCTGTGTCCCCTGCATCGGCAGGCGGACTCTCAACCACTGCGCCACCAGGGAAGCCCTTGAGTTTTTTAATTATGTTTGACAGTTGGAACAAAAAGTATGACATTCTTCAATGTGATTCTTGGTATATGTAGAGGAGGTATTTAAGGCAATTATAAAGTGAGATGTTACCATTGAAGGGAACTGGGTGAATAGGATATAGGATCTCTCTCTATTATACATCACAACTTCATATGAATCTGCAGTTATCTCAGAATTAAAAGTTTTTTATAAAAACACGATAAATAAATCAAAATGCTGTTTTAAAAATGTTCAAGTAACCCACAGGAACTGTTGGAAAAGAAATCTCCAGGCCCAGATGGTTTCTCTGGAGAATTCTACTCAACATTAAAGAAAAGAGCTAATACAAATTCTTTACAATTTCTTCCACAAAATAGCAGAGGAGAGAATAATTTTATCAGGACAATATTACCCTGGTACCAAAGCTAAATAAATGTAATACCAAAAAAAAAAAAAGAAAACTACAGACCTATATGCATCATGAGCCTTGACACAGAAATCCTATACAAAATATAAGGAAATTGTATTTAGCAAGGTATAAAATCAATTCTATACTATAACTAAGAGAGTTTTATTCAAGGGATGCAAGCCTGGTTTGGTATTTGAAAGTCAGTCTGTATTCACAGGATAAATAATAGTAATCACATGATCATATCAATTTTTGCAGAAAAAGCATTTGACAAAAAAATCACTCATGATAAAGACTCAGCCAACTAGGAATAGAGAACTTCCTCAGCTTGATAAAAAGTATGTAAAAAATACCCATAGCTAACATCATGCTTAATGATGAACAACTGAATGTTTTCTTTGTAGGGAAAGAAGGCAAGAATGTTCTCTTTTACCACTCTTACTATCAACATAGTACTGGAAATTCTAACCAGCACAAAAAGTCAGGGAAATGGAATAAAAAGCACAGAGCATAGAAATTAGAAAGGAAGAAATAAGACTGTTCCTATTTGAAGGTTACACAATGGTCTACATAGAAAATCCCAAGGGACCTACAAAAGAGAAAAAGAAGAAAACCCTGGAACTAACAAGTTAAGCAGGGTCACTGAATACAAAATCAAAATACAAAAATAAATTGAATTTCTATATACTAGCAAAGAACCCATGAAAATCAAAATGATAATACCATTTCTAATAGCTCAAAACACGAAATACTTATGTATAAAACTAATAAAATATATACAGGATTTTTATGCTTTAAACCACAAAGTGCTGATGAAAGAGATCAAAGAAATTCTAAGTTATTGGAGAGGTATACTGTGCTTATTTTATTTATTTATTTTTTTTGCAGTACGCAGGCCTCTCACTGTTGTGGCCTCTCCCGTTGCAGAGCACAGGCTCCAGACACACAGGCTCAGCGGCCATGGCTCAACGGGCCCAACCGCTCCGCGGCATGTGGGATCTTCCCGGACTGGGACACGAACCCGTGTCCCCTGCATCGGCAGGCGGACTCTCAACCACTGCACCACCAGGGAAGCCCTACTGTGCTTATTGATTAGAAGACTCAACATAATGAAGATGTCAGTCCTCCACAAATTTATCTGTAGATTTATTGCAGTTTCTATCAAAATCCCAGCAAGACCTTTTGTAAATAAATAAGCTTGTTCTCAAATTTACATGAGAAGGGACTTCCCTGGTGGCCCAGTGGTTAAGAATCCTCCTGCCAATGCAGGGACACAGGTTCGAGCCCTGGTCTGGGAAGATTCCCACATGCTGCGGAGCAACTAAGCCCCTGTGCCACAACTACTGAGCCTGCGCTCTAGAACCTGTGAGCCACAACTACTGAACCCACGAGCCACAGCTACAGAAGCCTGCGCGCCTAGAGCCCATGCTCTGCAACAAGAGAAGCCACAATGAGAAGCTCTGCAATGAGAAGCCCGTGCACCACAAGGAAGAGAAGCCCCCTCTCACTGCAACTAGAGAAAGCCCACACGCAGCAACGAAAACCCAACGCAACCAAAAATAAATAAACAAATTTTAAAAATTTACATGAGAAGACAAAGAAACTAGAATAGCGAAAACAGTTTTGAAATAGAAGTGTTTAGAATTACTGTAGCCAATACTAAGGCTTACTGTGTAACTACAATAATCAAGACACTGTGGCATTGACAAAGATAGACACAAAGATAGACACTTAGTGGGACAGAATGGAGATTCCAGAAATAGACCTACACAAATATGCTCAATTGGTTTCCTTTCAGTTGATTTTTAACAAGGGTATATTGAGTGGAGGAAAGGTAGTCTTTTCATCAGATGTCATGGAGCAATTGAAAGCTATCCATAGGCAAAAAAAAAAAAAAAAGAATTTCACCCTAACTTCACACAAAAATTAATTCAAAATGAATCCCGGGAAACTGTAAGACTTTTAGAAGAAAACATCTCCAGGATATAGGGTTAGATGAAGAGTCCTTAGCATGATGCCAGAAGCACAATCCAAAAAAAAATGTGGTAAACTGGACTCCATCAAAATTTAAAACTTTTGTTCTGTGAAAGACTCTGTTAGGAAGGTGAAAAGACAAGCTACGAGTGGGGGGAAGCATTTACATATCATAAATCTAACCAAGGACTCTCATCTAGAACATATAAAGCACCTTCAAAACTCAGTAGTAAGGGAAAAGAGAGTGTTACATCCAAGCAGAAAACAGGCAAAGACACGAACAGCCATTTCACTAAAGAGGTGTGGATGGCAGATAAGCACACAAAGAGATGCTCATCATAGCCATTGAGGAAGTGCTAATCAGAACCACAGCGAGGTGTCACTTCATGCTTGTTAAAACGGCTAAAATAAGAATAGTAATGCCAAAGCTAGGAAGAATATGGGGAAGCCAAATCAGTTATGCAACCGATGGTCAGATAAGATAGCTCAGCCCCTTTTTGAAAAACAGTTTGATGGTTTCTTAAAAGACTAAACATGCAACTACCATATGACCCAGCAATTGCACTTTGGGACATTTATCCCAGAGAAATGAAAACTTAAGTCCAAACAAAAATGTTTATAGCACCTTTATTTGTAATAGCCAGAAATTGGTAATCACCCTGATTTCCAGTGAGTGAGTGGTTAAAGTATGATGCATCCATACCATGGGATACTTATCAGCAGTTTTAAAAAATGAGTTACTGGAACAACAACAGCTTGGTTGGATCTCAGAGGGAATATGCTGAATGAAAAAAGCCAGTCTCCACAGGTTGAAGTACAAAATTCCATTTACAAAACATTCTTGAAATGATAAAGGGTACAGAGATGGAGAACAGATTGGTAGTTTCCAGGATTGAGAGGAAGAGAAGAGGTATGGGGTACCAGTATGACTGTATGTAAAGGAGTAGCATGAGAGGTGGAAAAGTTGTGTATCTTGATTATAGTGGTTGTTACATGAATCTACACATGTGATAAAATTGCATGGAACTACCCACGCACACATAACTGCACATAAAACGGTACAATGTTAATGAGGACTGTGGATTATACCAGTGTCATTTTTCTGGTTTTGATATTTTATTATAATTACATGAAATGTTTCCACCGGGGAGTTTGGGTTAGGGGTATACAGGGCCTCTGTAAGAATGTTGTGTGATCTATATTCACTTCAAAATAAGAAGTTAAACACAGGCATACATGCACAAAATCATATCTCATATCTTATGAAATGATCAAACTTTGTAACAAATTGTTACAGATATTAAAGCGAAAATTAGTTTTACTTGGATTAATTTTATTTTAATTTAATAATAGAATTTAAGATGGGAAGGGGATGAAGAATGAGGTTTTTTTGATAAACAGAGGATTGTAATATTTTGTATTAGTTTTGCCATTGTAACTTATTCTGTTGATTGTTAAATACAAAGGACTATTGTTTATGTTAATTAGGTTCATATACATGGAAATTGGTTTAAATTATATATATCGTTGTTCCTCATTATTCACAGATTCCATATTTGCAAATTCTCCTACTTGCGAAAATTTGCTTGTAACCCCCAGCATCAGTACTCAGCAGCAGTGCTTTCACAGTCATTTGCAGACACGTGCGAGTGGTGAAAAATTTGAGTCACTTGATGCACATGTTCCTAGATGAGGCCAGATGAGACGGAGCTCTGCATCTTGTTCCAGCTCTCCTTATAAATAAGTGTCCGTTTAGTCACCTACTTAGTGCTGTGTTGTTTGCATTTTTGTCGGTGATGTCTACGTTTAAAATGGTCTCCACCATATCATGCTGAAATGCTGTCTAGTGTTCCTAAGCTCAAGGAGTCTATGATGTGCCTTACAGAGAAAATATGTGTCACAAAAGCTACACTGTAAGGTAAGTTATAGTGCTGTTGACCAACAGTATGGAACCTTCAGGAAAAGGAAGAGGAAATTTGCCAGTTTGTACATCAAGCCTCTCCAGAAAGTGTTAAAGGAACATTTGTGGTTCCTTTCCTGTGGAAAGGATGGAATCTACATTTATAGATTCATGAGATGACCACCAATAAAAAGCTTGTGACGGGCTTCCCTGGTGGCGCAGTGGTTGAGAATCTGCCTGCCAATGCAGGGGACACGGGTTCGAGCCCTGGTCGGGGAAGATCCCACAGTCCGCGGAGCACCTAGGCCCGTGAGCCACAACTACTGAGCCTGCACGTCTGGAGCCTGTGCTCCGCAACAAGAGAGGCCGCGACAGTGAGAGGCCCGCACACCGCGATGAAGATTGGCCCCCGCCGCAACTAGAGAAAGCCCTCGCACAGAAACGAAGACCCAACACACAAATAAATAAATAAATAAATAGCTTGTGGGCAGCATTGTTGTGAGGCAAAAAGCCAAAGAGACTTACAGTCATGGTCCCCAGGGGCAGGAAAATGTTAGGTCCCTCTTGGCTAGTGCTGGCTGACTCACACATTTCAAAAGGTGATAAGGGATGCAGGTAGGCAGGTTCTGCAGAACAGGAGGCTGGGGGAGAATTTTAAAGACACCTGCTAAGTGTTATACAGGAAAAGGTTATGTGGCAAGTTTCCATCCCTGATGAGACTGGCTTGTTTTACCGGGATGTTGGCAAACAAACTTACTGCAGATGGCATTCCAGTTGTCAAAAATGTGACCAGAGGCTGACAGGAACCTAACCCTGTATTTCTCCTAAGATTAATAGTTCAGTATTCACTAATTCACTCTTGGCAGCAACTTTAATAGGCTATACCTTCGCCAAATAACAAGAATCAACTGTATTCCCCAGTTTCCTCCGAGTCCTCTTCCTTGAGGGTTTTATTCTTTTATGCATCTACTTAATATAGCAATGCTTAAAACACTGCTTATTGTCTTCTCAAAGAGTGCCTCTTAGTCATGCCACCACGTCAGCCAAGAGTTTACAGCGATGTTCTGGTATTTTTGCAAGTCAAAATAACCAGTTTACTAGTATATAGGTTGCCTTATTCGGGGGAAATTCAAGAAATATTCATGCACTAACAGTAGCTACCAGGTTTGTGTAGCACTGTATGTTATAGAGTCTGTACATCTTAAGTTGAAAACAAGTCACCTGAATTCTAGTACTATCTAGTATATCTGCGTCAACTTTTAAGAACTCCCTATAGGTAGTGGAGAAAAACAAGTTTCATATTTTCATTTATACGAGGTATAGGAAGTCTGTATTACTGTTATAGAATCTTAAATATAAATGCCTCCAGGGCTTCCCTGGTGGCGCAGTGGTTGAGAGTCCGCCTGCCGATGCAGGGGACACGGGTTCGTGCCCCGGTCCGGGAAGATCCCACATGCGCAGAGCGGCTGGACGCGTGAGCCATGGCCGCTGAGGCTGCGCGTCCGGAGCCTGTGCTCCGCAACGGGAGAGGCCACAACAGTGAGAGGTCCGTGTACCGCAAAAAAAAAAAAAAAAAATATAAATGCCTCCAGATGGTTAAAGAAAATTCCAAATATTTTTTTATTTTGTGTCTTATATTGATACACAGTTGTGATTGTGCAGATGTACAATTATGTCATTTTATTATTTATTTATTTGGCTGTGTTGGGTCTTCGTTGCTGTGCGCGGGCTTTCTCTAGTTGTGGCGAGTGGGCTTCTCATTGCGGTGGCTTCTCTTTGTTGCGAAGCACAGGCTCTAGGCACGCAGGCTGCAGTAGTTGTGGTGCACCGGCTCAGTAGCTCCGTGGCATGTGGGATCTTCCAGGACCAGGGCTCGAACCGGTGTTGCCTGCATTGGCAGGCAGATTCTTAACCACTGCACCACCAGGAAGTCCCAACGATGTCATTTTAAACACAAATAACCACTTGCCCTTTTCTTTATTTTTAGTTTACTTGTCACCTTGTTGCACCAATACTAGAGAGTATAATTTCATACACGATACTCTTAATCAGTGCCGGCTTGATGTAAGCTGTGATCTACAGTCTTCATGGCAGTTTGGAGATACAAAACTGATTCACAATGAAGAGCTGGAAAAAAATTTTACTTCTAAGAGGTAAGTTACTGTGACCTAAGGAAGTTTAAGATTTTGTTTGTTTTTACTGTGAGGTTTTATACGAATCTGTTATTTCTGCCATTTGAGATTTGATAAGTATTACTAAGAAAATAAGTACAGAGGTGTTTTATTCCTTATTTTGTTGCCATCTCATAGCCTTCTGTAATAGTAAAAAGCTAAGTGTGAGATTTGGTTAGTAAGTCCTGCACATTAATGTAGCCAGACTTCAGACACTCCCTTCTTTTTTAATCTTTGTAAGTTTTTCAGAAGCATACATCAGCACATTTATTAAGGAGCCATTTTGTAGATCCTTGTGCCTCCTGCATAATATAAAATAGCACTTAAAATATTTAGAATGGAATTTTTTTTCTTGACTCAGTCCTTCAGAGACTGAGTTGATGTTTTAATTTGGCAGAGTTGTATCTGGCTATTTCCAACTACTCCACTAGAGCCACAATTTCTGACACTTTTAAAAAGTACCCCTTCTGGTTTTTGGGAAGGCACATTCCATTATGTTAATTAATTAATTAATTAATTTATGAATTATTTTTGGCTGCATTGGGTCTTCGTTGCTGTGCGCAGGCTTTCTCTAGTTGCGGCGAGCAGGGGCTACTCTTCTTTATGGTGCATGGGCTCCTCATTGTGGTGGCTTCTCTTGTTGTGGAGCACAGGCTCTAGGCACGTGAGCTTCAGTAGTTGTGGCACGCAGGCTCAGTAGTATGGCTCACGGGCTCTAGAGTGCAGGCTCAGTAGTTGTGGCTCGCGGGCTCTAGAGCGCAGGCTCAGTAGTTGTGGCACACGGGCTTAGTTGCTCCGTGGCATGTGGGATCTTCCTGGAGCAGGGCTCGAACCCATGTCCCCTGCATTGGGAGGCAGATACTTAACCACTGCGCCACCAGGGAAGCCCCATTATGTTATCTTAGTAAGAAAAAATAAGAGCACATGCAGAGTTCTCATTGTAAACATTTTGTATTTAATACGTTTAGATCTTGTGTGAACACAGTTTTAGCATTTTCATTTTCTGAACTTGCCTCCTTCACCATTTTGCATTTTTAACTTAGAACATAACTATAGTTTGATGGACCCACACTTAGAACTCATTTTGGAATGTTTTTGGTCTCTTTTTTTTGTTTTAGAATCAATTCCTCTTGACTAAGACATGCTACCCCACTTGTTGTCTGTTGGGGAGAATTGGTGAGAATGACAGAAATAGTTGATGGCATATTTTTTCATCTAAAAATCACAGTTTTGAGCAAAAGTAGAATGGACTGGCTATACACTGCCCCTTCCAGATCGAAATAGTAGTTTGATCAAAAATGAATTCCTGCATTGTTCCTTGATTTTGGTTATATTAGGCATTTTTAAGTTGTGTCCTTTTTCATAATGCCCCCTGACACTTCATTTTCAACCATTTATTTCTCCCTGTTAACATTACAGAAAAATTAGAACAACTACCCAACAATACAAGACTTGATAGAACATTCTGAATGACTAATGTGTATAGGATTTATTGGTTTCTTAGGTATTTGCCCAATTAGACAAACTCATTTATCTCCCATAGTACTTTATACTCATTTTACACGACTTACCACACTATGTTGGTTTTATCTGATTCCCTTACTACATTATGAGTTTTATCTTATTTGTTTTTTGTGTCCATAGTATGGAACCGAGTCTGGCAACACAGTGAGCACTTAACTGTTAAATTAAGTTACATTTTTATTTCATTGTTTTAAATCAATGAAGGTGGAAAGTACCCTTAAGTAGCCTTAGGCACAGGTAAAAAAAAAATAAAAGGAAAGATCAGAATTGGTTAGCAGAAGAGAAAAATAGGATGGAGAGATGAAAAGAGAAAGTATTAATAACATTGACTGCCTCTAGCTTTTCTTTTTATTGTTCCCCTTAGAGGAATTTATAAATCTGTGATCTCAGCAAAAGCAAGTAGCTCCAGAAAGATACCAATCTCCACTTCTTTGTCGTTGTTGTTGTGTTGGCCGTGCTGCACAGCTTGCGGGATCTCATTTCCCCAACCAGGGACTGAACCCAGGCCACACAGTGAGAGCCCAGAATCCTAACCACTAGGCCACCAGGGAACTCCCCAGTCTCCACTTTTTATCCACATTGCATCTACCACTTCTTAAGTGTGAAATCAGCAAAAACACGTTAATCATCTAAACATCTGTGTATTAAGTCATTCATTGAGCATTTGAGTGCCTACTGTGTCAGATGTTGTATTTGATACCCTCAGAGAAAAATGAATGTTTTCTCCTCAGCCTTAAAGAGTTTACATTCCAGTGGAGAAGACATACAGCTAAATATAAAATAACGTTATAGTAAGAGGTAGGTGCATAGATGAGGGATTGAGTATTCTTCGTAAGAGTCTTGAGAGATGTTCTGAAGAGTTAAGAACTTGAGCTGGTCTTGATGGGTAAAAGAGAACTGAATTCACTTCTTCTTAAGTATATTGTGCTATTTGTATCAGTTTGACCCTTTTTTGTTTTAAGATAACCTACCTTTAAACATTTCAAATTTATGTGAAAGGGTATCATTTTAAAAATTGTCAGTACCTATCTTGACACTGTGGTTAAATTTGTACTTGGCATCTCAGTTTACATTCTACCCCAGATGAGTGGACTGAGCCGTCCATGCTTAATTTCATCTACTTTTATCAATGATTCGTTTGGGGAGAGGGTGCAGAACTAAATCATTTTGGGCCAGTGACACACTGAGGACAGATTGGCTTGTGGGCGGGGGGCGGGGGGGGGGCGTCTCTGGAAAAGAGAAGCCAATCTGCTGTGAACAAGGAAGCATGTTGCTCAACCTGTTGATGGCAGCACTCTTGGAATAATGACGACACCAGTTGGATGACCCTCGAGGTGATGACAGCAAAACAGAGAGATGGAAAAAACCTGAATCCTTGAAAACATCTGGAACTGTGGAATAGGTCAACTGATAAAGGCTGCCTGATTTCTGAATTTCTTGTTGTAAGAAGTTAACTCGGGACTTCCCTGGTGGCGCAGTGGTCAAGAATCTGCCTGCCAATGCAGGGGACATGGGTTCAAGCCCTGGTCTGGGAAGATCCCACATGCCGCGGAGCAACTAAGCCCGTGTGCCGCAGCTACTGAGCCTGCGTGCCACAGCTGCTGAAGCCCATGAGCCTAGAGCCCGTGCTCCACAAGAGGAGGCACCGCAATGAGAAGCCCGCACACTGCAATGAAGAGTAGCCCCCGCTCTCCGCAACTAGAGAAAGCCCGCACGCAGCGACGAAGACCCAACGCAGCCAAAAATAAGTAAATAAATAAATGTATAAAAAAAAGAAGAAGTTAACTCAATTTTAAGCCAGTTTGAATGGTTTTCCATACTTGAAGTCCATAGCATTTAAACTGGTATTGAACTTGGTACTGGTGTTGAACTTGGTACTTCCACTTGCTAGTGGAAGATTCTAAGATATGGATTTAACTTGGAAAGAGGGCAATAAGGATGTCTCACTGTTCCTAAATGGGAAGTTGATGATATGTGGGGGCACAGACCATATATTTTATGAGGCTGTGGTTTGGGGGGAACTTGTACAAAAAAAATTCAGGATATTGAAGTGCCCTGCCCATTTCCTGCTTAGATCCAAGAGGCCTCTAAAATTGAGATTTGGTTAAAAAAAAAAAATCCTTTGTACTTATGGCCTAGTTTTACAGATCAGCTTTGCAAGATTAGCTTGAAGTAAAGCATTCATCTTTTCCAAAGTTAGTGTGAATATGGGTTTGAAAGAAAGGAGATTTAACAAGAGATAAGTATGAGGCAAATCTGAAGTAAGTATGAGGCACAAATCTGTTGCCTTCAACCTTTCCAAGATACGTCCTTTTAAGCATTTTCTACCTGGTAAATGGAACTACTCAACTTAATGCAATAAAGATATATTTTAAATGCAGTCTGGAGAAAGAAATGGATAGTTTCAAATTGTAATGCAGTGGGTAATGACCATTCTAAATTCAGGGCCTTGGGAAATGGGAGGGTCTCAGAGGCTTGTTGCCAGGAGACTGAAATTCCTAATGACAACCATTGTCTAAACGAGATCATGCTATGGTTCCTAGCCTTTGGAATTTTGAGGGCCAAGAATCCTAGCTATTTCTTTCTAGAAGGATATACTTTGTGCCAAAGGCCAGTTAACACTGACCATTGTGTCATTCTTCACTTCTCTAAATTTAATTGTGGTTACCCTACGTTTTCTTCACCAGTTTATTTTTCGTGTAGGTAACTTAACCTTGTAACCATATGCTGCCTAAATGGATGTTGACTATATGAGTCTACCTCCAGAGCCACTTTAAGGGAAGGCGTATTACTCACATCATTGATCTGAAGTTAGATGCAGTAACTCGATGAGACTGGATTGTTCCCGTTTTGTGAGGTGGATTGACCTGCTCAGTGTGAGCATGAGCATTTTTGAAAGTGTAAGTGTTGGAAGAAGGGTGTGACTAAAGGAACCAAATGAGTAGACTGCAGCCTCCCTAATAGTTCTAGATTGTCTCATGTAATTAGTCTAAACTATTCTTTGTCCCATTCCCCTTGCCTTTGTTGGTTTACTGATGTACAAGCATAGTCAATATGGTTCAGTATAACACGGTATGAGGCTTTCTTAGAAATCCTGGGAAGGTGAAGTCAGTGTCTCTATTGGTGTCTGTGGGCAAGGGAGCAGGTAGGCCTAGTTGCTGCTGGCAGCTCTCTTATGACCACAAGAGGAGCCAGGCAGAGATAAAGATAAAGCTATGGACATCAGTGTAGACAGTCAAGGAAAAGAAACTTGAGTTCCTAATATTGTTGAGGGACTAAATAAGTTCAGATTCTTCCTGTGGTAGCCAGCATAATGCTCCCCCAAAGATGCCCACACTCTGATCCCCACAACCTTTAACCTAACAAAAAGGACTTCGCAAATGTGATTGAGGTCACAGACCTTGAGTTTGGGTGATTATTTTGGGTAATCTGGGTGTGCCCAATTTAATGATGTGAGCTCTTAATCATAAAAACTTAAGAGGAAGACAGAAGAGTGAGAGAATGAAGGAAGAAAGAAAAGTATGAGAGGGATTCAGCTTGCCTTTGCTGGCTTTAAAGATGCAGGAAAGGTGTTATGAACGCAGGTATTGTCTGGAATTTGGGGATCGCTTTTGGCTAACAGCCAGCAAGGAAGTGGGATCTCAGTCCTCCAACTGCAGGTGATTGAATTCTGCCAACAAGGAAAGAGATCCTCCCTTAGAGCCTAAGAAAGAAACGCAGTCTAGATGACACCTTGATTTTAGCCCCATGAGACCCATGTCAGACTTATGACCTACATAACTGTATGTAGCAAATCCTGTATCTCCAGTTTTGGGGGGCCATTTACTGGAGTTTTACTGTATTTCTTTGGTGGAGTCACATTTCCCTGATTCTTCATGGTCCTTTAGCCTTGCGTAGGTGTCTGCACATTTAAAGAAGAGACTTTATGGACTGATTTTGCTAAGAAAAGACTTTCACCTGGGGTGGGGACATGCCGGAGAGTGCTGTGACCCTGGGTTAGTGCTGCAGGTGCCAAGTGGAGGGGCATGTGGTGGCTACATGTCTTGGGGATTGTGGTGTAACTCAGTAGATCAGGCCGTTGGGATCCACAACATCGACAATTTGTGTGGTCTTTGGCAAGCACTGCCAGGGGTCTGCAGAGGTTACAATGGCTGTTGGGGTTCTCAGCAGCACCTCCAGGTCCATAAACTAGGGAGAGGACCAGAGTAAGCAGCAGTAGTGGCCCAAGCTGGTTTGTATGCACACACTCGGCTGTGCGGGCCAGTTGCAGGTGCCTGAGTTGTGACAGGGCTGGTTATAAACACACATGTATAGTTGCTTTACAATGTTGTGTTAGTTTCTCCTGTACAGCAAAGTGAATCAGCTATATATGTACATATATCCCCTCTTTTTGGGATTTCCTTCTCATTTAGGTCACCACAGAGCATTGAGTAGAGTTCCCTGTGCTATACAGTAGGTCCTCATTAGTTATCTATTTTATGCATAGTGTCAATAGTGTATATATGTCAATCCCAATCTCCCAATTCATCCCACCCCTCCTTCCCCCTTGGTATCCATTGTTTGTTTGCTACATCTGTGTCTCTATTTCTGCTTTGTAAATAAGGTCGTCTATACCAATATTTTCAGATTCCACATATATGCATTATCATATATTCCACAAATGTACGATACTTGTTTTTCTCTTTCTGACTCCCTTCACTCTGTATGACAATCTCTAGGTCCATCCACGTCTCTACAAATGACCCAGTTTCGTTCCTTTTTACAGCTGAGTGATATTCCATGTGTATCTGTACCACATCTTCTTTATGCATTCCTCTATTGATGGACATTTAGGTTGTTTCCGATAAAAAGTTTTTAAAAAAGAAAGAAAAAATTTAAAAAAAGAAGACATAAACTGTATATCAACAACCCCATAAAAATTGAAGCTAGGCCCGCTTTCTTAGTGTAGCAGAAAAAGCCTTGTACTAGAAGCCAGAGACCAAATTTCTACTCCTGGTTCTGCCACTACATAGTTATGTGATCCTGGATGAGCTATTTTGACATCTTGGCCATTGTTTTTCTCATCAGTGATACTTATTTAACCTTTGGGGTCAGGGACCCCTCTGAGAATTTGATGAAGCTATAGCCCCTCTTCCCAGGGAAGTGCACATCAACACAGAGCTTTGCACAGAATTTTAAGGTTTTTGGGCTCCCCACAATAGCCAACCTGGGACTTTTCCTGTGTAAGTGAACCCCAGGTCAGGAACTCATGGACAGGAGGATCATTACAGCCTCTTCCAGCTCTAGTGGACTCAGCTTTGTGAATCTGCGAGCAGAAGACGATGCTGAGGAATTTACTTGAGAAAAAAGAGGAATAAGGAAGAAGAGGAGCAAAAGGAAAGGAAAAGAGAAGTTCTGTTTCCTAGTAACTCAAAAAATATCTAAGAATCCACTTGTTAGATGAACACTTACATGAATTAAATGCAATATAATTAAATTTCATGTTAGAAAGGAAAATGTAACATGTTAACTCATTTTAAAGTTATACTCTCTTGGGAACAATAAGATAACTTACAGTGAATAAAATAAAGAAAGGAAAATGGAAGCAAAAAGCATTTACTGTAACTAAACGATTATCTCAAAATGTGATTAAATACTTAGAATTCTAGGATTAAAAAGAAATCAAATAAACACACATGTAGCAGTGGGGGCCAGGGCAGATATCAAGGCAAGTGCCAATGGCAGGTGCACTGACAGCTTTGGTGTGGTCCTGGCTGTTGGTGTGCATTACTATGACTGCTGGATCTTGCCATGGACATGTAGCTGTGGAGGCCTGATGGGGGCCAGGGGTATCCATCACTGTGGAAGGGCTAGCTGCAGGTGAGCCTAGTGGTGCAGGCCAGTGACAGAAGACAGGGCTGGATGTGGGCCTACATGCTGCTGTAGGGCCTTGGTTATCAGCAGGGTCTTGCCATGGTGCACACATGGGAATTTAGGTTGGTGACAGGTGTAAGTGCACAGCTCTACCACTATTCATTGTGCTTTGCTAACTTATATAACTTCTCATCAATATGAGTTTTATCTAAGTCTTTTACATTTACAGTTGTCCCTTGGTACCCATGGGAGATTGGTTCCAGGACCTGCCCCAAATACCAAAATCTGCAGATACTCAGGTCCCATAGTTGGTTCTCCATATCCACGAGTTCTGCATCCTCAGATTCAGCCAATCATGGATTGTAAGTTGTTTGCAGTCCATGGTTGGTTGAATCCATGGATGCAGAACCAACCGATACAGAGAGCCAACTGTATATTTATTGAAAATATTCTGTGTACAGGAATTCCCTGGCAGTCCAGTGGTTAGGACTTTGTGCTTTCACTGCCGAGAGTGCAGGTTCAGTCCCTGGTCGGGGAACTAAGATCCTGTAAGGCGTGCACGGTGGCACGGCCAAAAAAAAAAAAAAAGACAAAAGACTATTTGGATTCATTTTACCTATCGTCTCTGAAATGGAATTGTTGAAACTCAGAGCCGCTGTCATTTCACAAGTTAACATAGATCCTAGTGTCTGAATAACTTTGAAAGTCAACCCTTTACAAACCTTTTTAGACCTAGAAATAGTTCTAAAGGCTAATTTTTAATTGGTAATTTTGATTATGTAAATCATATTTAGTCCTAAATTTTTTTCAAGTGTAATTCTGAATATACATTGAAAAGTACAAAGTTTTTAACAGTATTATTACTAACGCAAACCTTCAGGGAATATTTTCTACTTGAATTTATAAAGGTTTTTGGAGCCCTGGATCGGATCTTTATTAAGGTGTATTTTTTTCATTCTACTCAGTCCATTAACAGGTTATAATGTTCAGCCAATAAGATGACTAGGTAATACAAAGAATTATTTGGTCCAGAATGTCAACGGCACCACTGCTCTAGGGTTTACTTTACAGGCATACCTTGGAGGTATCACAGCTTCAGTTCCAGACCACAATAAAGAGATTCACACATTTTTTTTGGCTTCCCAGTGCATATAAAGTTATGTTTACATTATAGTGTAAGTGTGCAATAGCATTAAAAAAACAATGTACACACCTTAATTTAAAAATGCATTGTTGCTAAAAAATACTAACCATCATCTGAGCCTTCAGTGAATCATAGTAGTAACATCAAATATCACAGATCACAGATCACCATAACAAATATAATAATAATGAAAAAGTTTGAAATACTGCAAGTATTACCCAGATGTGACACAGGGACACAAAGTGAACAAATGCTGTTGGAAAAATGGTGCCAATAGGCTTACTTGACGCAAGGTTGCTACAAACCTTCAGTTCATAAAAAATGCAATATCTGTGAAGCCCAATGCAGTGACGTACAATAAAACAAGGTATGCCTGTATACATCTTTATCACAATACGCCTTCACATAATGTGATTCACGTGTGCTGTAAGAACCTTACAACAATATATTTTGATTTCCTCCCTCCCTCTCATGCTTTGTGCTTTTGTTGTGGGAGTCCTTCCAGATCCCAAGAAAAACCACATGAGAAATTAGGAAAACAGAAAAAAGTATTGTAATTCTTCTGTGAGAATTAAACCTTAACAATCAACATGGAGATCTTAGTGGTTTATAGAGTCTAACGACAAGCTAAAAACAAGAGCAGGAAATGATGACAGTGGAGTTGAAAGTTAAGGCTGACATTTCCAGAACTGAGAGAAATGGTCATGATCTCATCGGTTAGTCTTGCTTGTTATTGTTGCCATGTGTTTTGTTGCCATGGGCCTGTCTACTGTAAAGGTGAATTATTTTTGCAAATAAATATTAATACACTAATGTGCATAGTATACTGACAAATTCTTTGAGTGGTGTTCCAGGAAATAACAAATATAGGTAGCATGTGGTTTTCAAGAGCAGTTTTCCTTTTGTGGTATGCACATTACTTTCTCGGTTCTGTAGCTTCTCCATTGCTGATAATCTTTTGGAATCACACTTGTGTCACAGTGATTGAACCTCTCTGTCCTTATCACCTGCTGTGGCAGTTGCTGCCGCTGCTGCTGCTCCTGAGCAGGCCATGTAGAACTCCCTTCCCTGGTGCACCAATTGGAGGAGAAGGATAGGTGTTTTATATGTTTCAGTGATTCTCGTGGAATGTGGGTAAAAGTTCAACAGTGTCTGTACTTTAGATTATAACCTTTTCTGAGAATGATTTATAATTTTCATAGTGCCAAGATAGGAGCCTGTAATCAAGTTCTAGCTTGCTTCTCCCAGTTGTGACCTAGATCCCTGGAGAATAGAGAATGGCCCTAATAATTGACCATGTATAAGTGTATTGTCTATGTGTCCCTCTCTGTGTATATTTAAGAAACGCATGTCCTTCCCTCTGTAACACAAATAAGAACTTTAGCTCCAGAACTTAATGGACAAGAATTGGCATATATATTTCCGACTCTGTCACTTTACTATTTTGGCAAGTTTTAACCCTCTGAACCTCATATTTCTCATTTTAAAAATGTGTGTAACAATGACAATAAGTAATAGTAATAGCAGTAATTCAATTCTTGGGGATTTGAGAACAAAATGACAAAATGCATGAAACGGTTAAGTCTTAACAGTGCTGGGGACATTAGCATTCAGGAAATGTTAGCCCTTATTTCTATTGGCCTACACAAGTAGTTATTGAACTATTTCCTGAATTCTTTCCTTAGATGATTTTTCAGCCTAACTTGTTACCATAGGATAGTTACCATAACTGTAGCAAGCTAGCTCAAGTATTCATCTTCTCCTTGAAAATTATGTTGATGTTCTCATTTAATTACACGCTGTTTGCTTTAGGTCAGAGATGCGTGGGAATGGAAGACATGGCAGAGAACTTGAAGAACATTTCTGCTTTTTAGCACTTCCTCAGAGTGATGTGGCTGAGATATATCAGAATGGAATAAGTACCAGAACATCTACATTGAAGATACTAGGCAACCCTCTTCTTGGAATTTATATATTTAGACATGTTGATGTGGCCTTGAATTTTGCTCACAGTAGAAGCATTACTGTAGAAAGTATTATAGTTTTTAAGGTTGGTAGCACAAAACAAATACTAAATATTATATTCAGTTTGCTTTAAATTGACCTAAATGTATTTTACTTTCTTTTTTTTCGTATTTTACTTTCAATATGAATTATTAATGTTTTAAAGTTGCATTGTATAAAATAAATATTAATTATTTATTACTATCATCATCATCATTTGAAATTTCCCCCCTTTTTTTTTTTTTTTTTTTGAGGTACGCGGGCCTCTCACTGTTGTGGCCTCTTCCATTGCGGAGCACAGGCTCCGGACGCGCAGGCTCAGTGGCCATGGCTCATGGGCCCAGCCGCTCCGCGGCATGTGGGATCTTCCCGGACCCGGGCACGAACCCGTGTCCCCTGCATCGGCAGGTGGACCCTCAACCACTGTGCCACTAGGGAAGCCCTCCCCTATTTTTGACTCCAGTGGGTGTGCAGCATAAAAGTCTTCAAGTAAACAAAGGCAGCCTTTACCATATTGGTTTTCCTAATGTATATTTTTTCTCTCCTAATTGACCTTCTTATCTTTCTCTCTTTTGTTCAGACTATAATTAATACCAGAGTGTTCTAAGTGTCTTTCCTCAAGACATTGGTATTAATAATTCTGACTTAAGCTAGAGTTGCTACACTCTTACTGTTTATTTTACTTAATAGTGTAGTACAATATTTTCTTTGTTTTGATAATTTTGCCATGCTTATATAAGATGTTAACATTAGGAAAAACAGGGTAGAGATATATGGGATCTCTGAACTGTTTTGCAACTTTTCTTAAAGTCTAAAATTACGCAAAATTGAAAAAAAAAATCTTACAGTCGAATTGTAAGCATCAACAGACAAACTGGTTAAGATATACTTTTTTGTTAATTGCAACTTTGCCAGGACTACTAAAATCACAGTAAGTAGGCAGGATTCTCAGTTGTGTAATTTAGGATGTATGTACATTCACATAAAACCAACGGTTCATTTGGTATAATTTAATTATTTTTAGACCTCAGGTATTATCAAATTCATAAATCATAATTTATTTTTATTTTTATATTAAAAAAAATAATACATACTGATTTTAGAAAATTTAGAGCATACTAAGAAGCTCCAAAAAGCCCATTAATAATGACACAATTTTTTTGTATACCTAATACTTAGTCTTCTGCTCATATATATGGATATGCATTGTATAATGGTCATTAAAATACATTCTTTTTTTTTTTTTTTTTTTTTTTTTTTTGGTGTGCGCGGCCCTCTCTTTTTTTTTCTCTCTCATTTCGGAGCACAGGCCCCGGACCAACAGGCTCAGCAGCCATGGCTCACGGGCCCAGCCGCTCCACGGCATGTGGGATCTTCCCAGACCGGGGCACGAACCCGTGTCCCCTGCATCGGCCGGCGGACTCTCAACCACTGTGCCACCAGGGAAGCCCCAAAATACATTCTTTATATATTATGTAACTTGCTTTTTTCATTGATTATAAAATCAACATTTTCCATGTCATTAAATAAATATTCTTCTGTAATATCCTTTTGAATGACTACATAGTATTCCACTGTACAACTCTACCATAAATTTGTGCAAGACATTTTTTAATGTTGGAATATAAATTACTTGGTTTTCTTATTTTTGTACTTTTAAATACTACTTTGATTATTCATGTAGGTACATTTTACACACACCTGTGATTATTTGCTAAGAATTAATTGATTAATTCCTATGTGTCAAATTAGGAGTCAGAGGTATGTGTACACTTTCACAGCTTTCGATGTGAAATGCCCAGTTGTCCTGAGAAAGGTGGTACTAATTGACATTCCTTTCCACAGCCTGTGGGGGATGTCTGTTATCTCACATCATCACTAACTCTGTATTATATTTTTTAAAAGATATTTGCCAGTCATAACGTGATAGTTTCTCATTGTTGGTTCAGTTTTTTATTCTTTTTCATAGTTATTGCTGAGCTTAACATTCTGCGTATATTCATTGACAGTATTTAGTGAACTGCCTATTAATATCCTTTGCTAGTTTCTTGGTTTTTCGTTTCTTTGTTTCTAGTTGATTCATAAGCATTATCAATTCATTAAAGTGAATGTTGAGAACTAGGCTTTTCTGTGTATAATGTTTTATCACTTATTGTTTTCTTTTTTAAATAAACATTTTATTTTGTAATAAATTGAAATTTACAGAAAAATTATGAAGGTAGTACAGAAAGGTCCTGTATACAATTTAGCCAGCTTCCCCTAATGTTAACATTTCATATAACTATAACACCTCTGTTAAAACTAAGAAACTGAAACTAACAGTGTGTATGTCAATTATATCTCAATTTAAAAAAAATAATAAAATAAAATGAAAAGAAGCTAACATTGGTACAGTGCTATTTAATACAGACTATGCAGCTTTTGCCAGTTTTTCCACTAATGTTTTTTTCTCTTCCAGTATCCAAGTACAGGGTACCACATTACATTTAGTATTGCTTTCAATTTTGAATGAATTATTAGCATATTAAAAAATAAAAGTAATAGAATTGCTGACTTAAATAAAATTTGTGGTTGTTTTCATATTAATTGCACTTTTTCCCCACCTTTTATCACTTAATTAGTTCATGGTTTTTAAAATTTTTATACTCATTTCTTTTCGGTGTACAGAAGTTTTGGAATATTTCACAGTGAAATTTGTTTTTAGTTCATGGTTTTTTGGCAATATGCTTAGAAAAGAATCCTCACTTGGAGGTTAGATATTTGCTTGTATTTCTTTCTACAGTGTTTATATTACTTAAATGTTTACCTTGTTTAGTATTTATTTTGGTTTATAGGTTGAGAGGAATTTAATCTTTTTCAAGTCCACACCATTTATTGAATAATCTGGTTTTACTTCATTTATTTCAAATGATGCTTTTAATATCATATTATGTTTTTATAGATGCTTGGACTTATCTGGGCTTTTTATTTTGTGCAGCTTTTTCCCCCTCTCTGCCTTTTTTGTGGTAGTACCGTTCTTTTAAAAAGTATGTAATATCTGGAAGTGCATGTCACCTTTCCTGTTCCATCATTTTCTATTTCTGACCCAAAGTTTTTTCAAAAAATTGTTTCCAAAATTTTATATGTTATTCTTGTTTAGTCTTCCAGGGAAGTTTTTAAACTAAAACTCATTTCTACAAATGGATTTTCTGAAATTTTTATTGGAACTACTATAGTCTTTGAGTTTAATTTAAGGGGGAATTGACATAATTACAATAAGTCATGCCATTCATCTGGGGCATGGATTATCTCTCCATTCGAATTTCTTTCCTTAAAAAAGAAGCTAGCTTTACTTTCCTAGTATGAGAGTTTAAAGTGTTTTGGTATATTTTTATTTAACTTCTTTTTGTCTTTTTTTTTCCAGGTTCTTTTTGGAAAAGTGAAGAAAATTCAGCCTTCAGTGGATAAAAACAAAGTTTCTTTGGATCCTTCTCCTAACTTTGACTGCCATATGTCAAGAAGTGTCCCCTCTTTGAAAGATACCATTGAACTACAAGCCTACAGTTCAGCAGTATGTTAACTTTTCGGTTCATTTGACAACTTGAAAGTCACATGCCTCACACTGTATGATACAAGCCTTAAAACAACTGCCCAAAATAGTAAATGGAAATCTCTTACTTCATTCACCATAATATGACCTAAATAAATAGATAGTAAAAGCTGTTTTAATATTTGTGATCTCAGAACATTAATAAAGAAGCTTCCAGATTTACATTTAACTTCGTTCTAAGTACAGTGGCTGCTTTTATTTAGATGTTTCATAGATTAATTCCTAACTTGCAAAACAAACAAGGCTACTTTGAAATGTTATTGATCTTCACAAAAGGAGAAAAGGCTTATGTATTAGTCATTACATGGTAGACTAATTACTACACAGTAATTTTCTGTCATATGTTACTGAGATACTTAGTAGACCTTTAATTTTTATAGAAGATTAAATTACGTAATACATACTATATATAATCATATATATGATTAAATGAGGATAAATATTTTAGAAATATATATATGCTCCCACATGTAAGATGTATTAAGCTATTGTTATTTTTCTAATTGACTTTTCCTCCCAAATAAAATATAGTGGTTCCCAGCATATGCAAAACATTGAAGTTTTAATGAAAAAATACTTTTTTATTTAAAAACAGATTGTGTCTGTTTCTGCTGATATTGGAAGCCTATCAAGGAAATAATATGCTGTGGGGAAAAAAATTCCTCTTCAGGAAAACTAGGGTTGAAGAAGACAGGGAGAGTGGGGCCGTATGGAAGCTGATTAATAAATACCAACATGCAGTTATCTAGATTTTTTTAAATAGGAGCTTATTCAAGTCTGCAAAAATTAATCGGCATAAAAATGTTCTCTTCCTTCTTTATCTTTTAGGTATACTTCTATGAATATGATGATCTTTCAAAGCCAGTAGATAAACCTAGGCAGTGTCTTCCATATGCAATAGTAACAGTAAAATTTATTGGTCAAAAAGTAGACAAAGGACACCTTATGACATCTTTGAGACTCCTCTCAACAGGATTTCCTAAAAGGGCTGGTAAGATACATATATTTTTCTACTTCAGTAGCATTTGTGCTGGTCTTACAACTCCTGAATATGATTTTCTAATACATTATGAATATCTAAGCAAAATAGTTGTGCTTTACCTATTTTCGATTTTATATATCTAGAATTACATTGCAGCTATTTTTTTTTTTTTTTTTGTGGTACGCGGGCCTCTCACTGTTGTGGCCTCTCCCGTTGCGGAGCACAGGCTCCGGACGCGCAGGCTCAGCGGCCATGGCTCACGGGCCCAGCCGCTCCGTGGCATGTGGGATCTTCCCAGACCGCGGCACGAACCCGTGTCCCCTGCATCGGCAGGCGGACTCTCAACCACTGCGCCACCAGGGAAGCCCATTGCAGCTATTTTTGTTATTTCTTTTGCTCAGTGTTATGTTTGTGTGATTCTTCCACGCTGATATGTATAACTGTAGTTTCTTCATTTTCACTCATATATTTGTATACACACATACACACACACACACACATCATATTATTCAATTTTGTGACTATACACTATTCCTCTGGGGATGTTTTGACATTTTGTAGTTTTCTTCATATTCCAAATATTGCTGTTTTAAATGTTCATGTACGCATCTCAGTGCATATGTGCCAGAGTTTTTCTATAGCGTATACATCTACATCAGGAATGTGCAACTTAATCCAAAGACAATGTCAAACAGTTTTCAAAAGTGGTTGTGTCAGGTTACCTAATTATTCTGCATCATTGCCAGTACATATACTTCTTTTTTTAAAAAAATAAATTTATTTATTTATTATTTTTGGTTGCATTGGGTCTTTGTTGCTGCAGGTGGGCTTTCTCTAGTTGCGGTGAGCGGGGGCTACTCTTCATTGCGGTGCATGGGCTTCTCATTTGCGGTGGGTTCTCTTGTTGCAGAGCATGGGCTCTAGGCACACAGGCTTCAGTAATTGTGGCACACGGGCTCAGTAGTTGTGGCTCTCGGGCTCTAGAGCGCAGGCTCAGTAGTTGTGGCGCACGGTCTTAGCTGCTCCGCGGCATGTGGGATCTTCCCAGACCAGGGCTCAAACCCGTGTCCCCTGCATTGGCAGGCTGATTCTTAACCACTGTGCCACCGGGGAAGCCCCATATACTTTTAAAAAAATGTTTCTGCCAGACTCACAGACTTCAAAAACAACTGTATGATTACCAAAGGGGAAAGGTAAGGGGGAGGGATAAGTTAGGAGTTTGGGATTAACATATACAGACTACTATATATAAAATAGATAATAAACAAGGACCTACTGTATAGCACAGGGAGCTCTACTCGATATTCTGTGATAACCTATGCGGGAAAAGAATCTGAAAAAGAACAGATATATTTATATGTATAACTGAATCACTTTGCTGTACACCTGAAACTAACACAATATTGTAAATCAACTATACTCTAGTATAAAATAAAAACTAAATTTAAAAAATGTTTCTGCCAGCCTAGTGAGTGTGATATGTTATCGTTATCACCTCAAAAAAAGAGACTCTTTACCCATTGAAAGCTCTCCTGTCCCTTTTCCCCTAAGCCCCCCCACGACCCCTACACAGTCACTAATCTGCTTTCTGTCTCTATATATGATCCTATCCTGGCCTGGCCATTTCATTAAGTGAAGTCATAAATAGTAGCCTTTCATGACTGGTGACTTTCACTTAACAGTGTTTTTAGGCTTCTTGCATGTTGCAGCATGTATCAGTACCTCATTCCTTTTTATGGAAAAATATTCTGTTACATGGATACATTACGTTGTGTTTATCCATTCATCAGTTGACCATGTGGGTCACTTCCACCTTTTGGCAATTATGAATAATTATGCTAAGAGCATTCTTGAACAAGTTTTGGTGTAGACATGTGTTTCCTTTGCTCTTAGGTATATAGCTTGTTCCTGAACCTCGGGGGAAAGTGTTCATCTTTCCCCAGTAAATATGATGTTAGCTGTGGGGTTTTTTTCATGTCCTTTACCCTGTTGAGGAAGTTCCCTTCTATTCCTAGTTTGTTGAGTGTTTTTATCTTGAAAAGGGCAATTACTTATCCTTCAGAATCTTTGCCATCTAAAAGGTTTTTTAATATGAATCTTCTTGTGTATTTAGTGGGGTTGGACGTCTTTTTGTGTTTGTTGACAGTTTTTACTTAACCTGTGATTTTCTTGTTTAAGTACTTTGCCCAACTATCTATTGCATAGTCTTTTTATTAATCGTTTGAAGATATCTGTATATTCTTTATGTATTCCAATATATGTGTAATTATGTACTAAGTTTGTCTCATTCAGAATATTCTTTTCACCAGTTTATTTTTCTAAGTTTTACCATGGGTTTGACCTATTAAAATATTTAATGTGTATGTAATTGAAATCATTTCTCATTTTTGGTTTTCTGACTTCCATCCATGCTTAAAAAGTACTTTCCTAGGGCTTCCCTGGTGGCGCAGTGGTTGAGAGTCCGCTTGCCGATGCAGGGGACGTGGGTTCGTGCCCCGGTCTGGGAAGATCCCACATGCCGCGGAGCAGCTGGGCCCGTGAGCCATGGCTGCTGAGCCTGCGTGTCTGGAGCCTGTGCTCCGCAGCGGGAGAGGCCACAACAGTGAGAGACCCGCGTACCGCAAAAAAAAAAAAAAGTACTTTCCTATCCCCAGGATTATAAAACTATCCCTCCATGTTTTCTTCCAGTATTTTTATGGCTTTATTTTTTAATGAATTTTGTTTTATTTCAGTATAAGGAGGTATAGGGATCCACCTTTCCTTTTTTTCTGTCCACTCCAGCTTAAGCACTACATCTCTATATTTTCTTTTTTCTTTTTTAATTTTATTTTTTGTTTGTTTATTTTTGGCTGCCTTGAGTCTTCGTTGCTGCACGCGGGCTTTCTCTAGTTGAGGCGAGCGGGGGCTACTCTTCATTGCGGTGCACAGGCTTCTCACTGTGGTGGCTTCACTTGTTGCGGAGCACGGGCTCTAGGCACGCAGGCTTCAGTAGTTGCGGCACGTGGGCTCAGTAGTTGTGGCTCTCGGGCTCTAGAGCGCAGGCTCAGTAGTTGTGGCTCTCGGGCTCTAGAGCGCAGGCTCAGTAGTTGTGGCGCATAGGCTTAGTTGCTCCGCAGCATGTGGGATCTTCCTGGACCAGGGCTCGAACCCGTGTACCTTGCATTGGCAGGCAGATTCCCAACCACTGCACCACCAGGGAAGTCCCACATCTGTATTTTCAAACATATTTCCACTATAGCTTACTCTAATTAAAAGGATAATCACAATAGTTACATAATTTAGAAATCTTCAACAGAGCTATTTTTTAACATTCTGTGAAAAAGAACTTCATGGTACATTCCCAGTGATATGATTATAACTTCGTATATTGTTCATGAGCAACTTCTCATTAATAATCTGTTTTAACAATGGTATTTTCATGGTATTAGTTAGCTATGAATGCTTTGTGAACATTTTAGCAGCTAAATATGTGTTTTTATAAGTTCCTTTGTTATTACATTGAAGTGCTTTATGAAATTTTAGGAATAAATCTCTATAAATTATAAAAAGAAAATTTGCTTCTATTTTCCGGGTTTTTATTTATATTTATTATTTGCCAGAATAGTTATTTCATAATGGAGCAGGGGTAGTGGTTTGCTTTGGCTCCTGGGAAGGATTTTGTGCAGCCTTTTTGATCTTTTCCCCCTCCTGTTTCTTTACCTTATTCCTCTTTCCTTTCCAGTTTTGTTCTCCTGTGGTAGAGGGAAAAGAAGCAAGGTAACAGTAGGTGGAGGGAGACAATTTTACCTAATAATGTATAGATTCTATTATTAAATATCTGCATATAGGAAATTAATATAAGAATTACCTAGTCCGTGAGCAACATGGTTTTATTCCTATTTAATTTTTCTATTTCTTAGTATTTGTCAAAATTCAAATTTTTTATGGCAAATACTTATAATGGGTCTATAGGGCAGAATTTCATACTATGTCATTTATACTTTATCGGTCGGTTACTCTTCCTCTTCTTGCTTTTTCTGCTGAGAACATACTTTAATCATCATTAGGTTATTTGATGGACTTTCAGTTAAAACCGCTTATGACATAGTTTACTTGCATTAATAGAGTTGCCTGAAGAAACACTTTTTGTTCCTGTTTTTCCTTATTTTCTTATTATTTCCACAGAAAGAACATGGTCTCTGAATAACTGTACAGTGGCCAAAAGAATTGGAAAAGGAAAAGATGCTACTGTCATCTTTGAGCATTTCAGGAAACCTATAGATCCATTTGTTCAGGAAAACTGTTCATGCAGTGCACTAAATTCAGAGATAAATCCTTACAACTCAAATATTTCTAACTCCTATGGAAATGTGCAAAATGAAAACATTTCTGTACTTGAAGCATACAGTGGACAGATGGAGCACAATTCAGCAGAATGTAGAGACACTTCTCAAGTACATGCATATGATTCAGGTCCTTCATTTATTCCCAGTGATACCAGAGAAAGTGTTAATAATGATGACCTCTTAAATTTGACACATCTTAAAGATGTTTTAAGTGGTTTTGCTCCTGCTTTTCCCCTTCATAACAATATTGGCTCAAGCACAGTTATTACTTCAAAACTCATCAAAGACCCAAGACTGATGAAGAGAGAAGAAAGCATGGGAAAACATAATACTATTACAGGTTTAAATGAGATTTTGCCATTGGAGAAGAGTTTAGATTTTGCTAATTCAGAAATAAACCTATCATCTATGCCAACTAATCCTGCCTCATCATCTGAAGTCATGCCTGGTGATCAGACTGTTCTTACTAATTATTTGGATGCCCCTTGCTTCAAAATTTCTTTGAATGAGTCACAAACTCAGGCTCACAACATGGGCTGTAAGACCTATGATTGTACAGCTCCCAGTAAAATTACCATGGCAGAACAGTGTAAGAGCCACGATAATTTTTCCTTCCCAATGTGTGTGTCAAATGTAGTCTCAGAAGTTGAAATCCAAGAACACAGTGGAGAAAAAGCTCAGAGATCCCAGCAGAGAAGCAACATTCCAATTTTAATTGAACAAAATAGTGAGCCACGTGACTCTTACGAATCAGTGAATACTTGTACAAAAGTATATAATAGTCACATCTCTCCAGAACCACAGTCTTCTAATTTTAAAACTGTATATCAGACTGGTCACCAAATGCCTACGCTTTTTCCACTCGAAAGCAAAGAAAGCATACATGAGAACATTCAAGATATTGGAAAGATGAGAAACTTCACTGGGCCAGAAGACAATTCCAAACATGAAGAAAAGCAAAATGTATGGAAAGAAAGTGATAATTCTTTTACTAATAAAACAAAAATCAGTCCAGTAGATAGTTACATTTCTTTGCATCAAGACAACAAAGAGAATGAGAATCTTGATTATTTGGTGGAAAATTGTGATCAAATATTAATTACTCAAGGGTTAGAAAAGCCAAAATCTTTCTCATCTACCACAGAGGAGAAGTATGAGCTAGATCACCTAGCATTGGAAATAGAAAATCATCTTACTCCAAGACTGGAGAACCTTTCACAAAAGCATCCTCAGCACTCCTTAGAGTACAAAGATAACGTTCACACAAGTTTTACCATTTCTCAAAAACGAATGGAACTGAAATTGGAAAAACCAGATCAAAACTGTGTTAGCGTTATGACTGATGCTTTGCAGGAAGCAAAAGACATTCCCCAGGCCAAACGACTACCGGCCGTTACTTCATCTCATGACATTAAAACAGCTCATAATGCAAATTGCAGCATAGCTAGAGAAAATATATGTGTTAAAAGGAGAAATGGAAATGATCCAGTGTCCTTAGCGAACAGTGAAAGAGACTGCAAAGAAAATTCTCAAGTTAACAGTAAAGGTCAAGATCACACTCAGTTCTGTAATTCACAGTTGAACAGTGATGTGCACCTGAATGTTGATTGCAGGGAACAGAGAGATAATGATAAAGAAAACCAGAATGAGGCTGAAGTGGAAGACATTGCTTTGTCTACAGAAAACAACATAGGGAATATACATGGAGATGAGAAGCAGAGTTTTCATGCAAACAAAAATTTTACCACTGTAGATGAAAGGAGGGAGAATAAAGATTACAATAGCATAGAAATTCTGAGTTCTGAAGAATTTTCTACTACATTTAATTTGACTTGGGGAAAAAAATATGTGTCCACAGAATCTACATTATTAGAAAATGAAGGTACCGTAACTGCCATAAACGAAAAAGATACTGGAAGGACTGTAGAGCATTTGGTTTCCACAACATTTCCCCAGGTTGCAGGTTCTTCAGGGCATGTAGCCTCACATGCTGTAGTTCAGGTAGCTGATGCTCCAGTGCCGGCGTTAGGCACAAATCTCGAAGATCACCCAAGATACCAGTTTAAAGAAACTTGTTCTTCTGAGGGTCCAGATTTTGGTTTGTTAGTAAAATATAGGGTTTCTGATTGTGAAACAGATATGGATAAAAATCAATTACACAACTCATTTCATCAGTCGGTAAGTGACAACTCAGTTCTTCAAAGCATCAAATTGGATAATGAGATTGAAGTAGGATCAGAACGGAGTGACAGTGCTTTTCTATTTCAACAGGATGCTCATAGCCATGGAAATGTACTCTATGAAGATTTCGGGGCCTCATACGAGACTCTGAAGTCTCGCATCGGTTGGGAAGGTCTGTTAGGAAGCACTAATGGGAAGACAGAAGTTTTGAAAAGCACCACAAGGAGGGAGAATAGCGATCAGCATTACTCTGAGGAAAGTAGTTTTTACTTCTCTACAGCAAAAAACAAAGCAGAGCTCTTCAACCCAATTTTACTTCCTGATCTAGAAATTACGATTACTAATGTATTTATGCAAGGATTCAGTCCTGCTGTTGAATCCCTTGCATTGAAAGATAATTCCTGCAAATACAGAACTGAAGCCATAAAATCAGAAATAAAGGAGGAGGAGGAAGAAGTTCCACGATTTGAAATTCATTCCCAGTGTTCTGGTGAAAATTCACATCATCCATCGGAAGGTGAATTTGGTAATGTAAGGCAAGTATCAGGACTAGTGAGTAAATCTGAAACCTCACTTTCTGAAAAGCAAAACAAGGGACCTTTGGTTACTGAACCTTCTAATGTCAC
Source organism: Aethalodelphis obliquidens (assembly GCF_003676395.1). Classification (NCBI taxonomy): domain Eukaryota; kingdom Metazoa; phylum Chordata; class Mammalia; order Artiodactyla; family Delphinidae; genus Aethalodelphis; species Aethalodelphis obliquidens. Next base: position 23,679,011 of record NW_020837969.1, on the reverse strand, counting down.
AACAGTAAATAACGAAAGCAGGTGTTCCTTTACAAAGTCAAAAACCGATTGTAATGATACTGGAAGTAAAAAGGACACAGAATCAAGCATTAGCCAAAGAAAGCCACATACACCTTTTAGGGACCAGAATATACCACATAAAGATTTAAGACATCACGAACTTTGTGGGAATAGGAGGAGGCTAACCAGTCAGGACTTGTTGGAACGTTTTTCTTCATTATCCCAAGGACGAATTGAAACCTCTTCACGGTCAGAAAAACACATTAGGAGTGTCCCGGATATTCTAACTAGTGAAGCATCTTTATGCAAAAGCAGATGTCTTTCCAGAAAACTTGACAGAGCTGTTCGTCACTTAAAAAAAGCTCACAGAAGAGTTCACACGTCTTTGCAGCTTATAGCTAAAGTGGGAGAAAAAAGAAAGGGCCCTTTACCAAAAGCATATGCAGTAATATGCGATAATTTCTGGGAAAGTTGTGACCTTCAAGGTTATAGTTCTGTGTCTGAAAGAAGATATTACTCCACTAAGCAATTTTTGTCAAAAAGAAAATATGACAAGCCTGGAGAGAAAAGGGCTTTGGGATTTGAAGTTGATAAATCATTAACTCATGTATCAAACCACAAGTCTTATAAAACAAGTGGAGAGAGAGTCACAAAGTGCCTTTCTGAGAAAAATGTGTCCAGTGTCTCCAGAAGTCCCACCACTATTCGCGTGAGAGGATATTGTGATGGAGAGTATCCTGGATCACAGTTAGCCCTCTGCTCCAGGTCCCAAAGTACAGGTCAGTCCGCTTATAGCACTAGCAGTCTGAGAAATCCCAGATCATCAGAACTTCAGCCCTTTTCTAGAAAAACTGGGTGTCTCTCTTCCCCAGACTGCCCAGATGAGAAACTAACTAAAAGAGAAAATCAAATCGATGCAGAGTTTTTATCTAACGTTAGTAAATATGAAAAGCTTAAGAACCATTCAGCACATGGTAATATTAAGGGTACAACAAAAGAAAACAATTCTGAAGCTAATGAAGTAATAAGTAAAAGGAATTCAGTATCTTTAACTTGCATAAAAGAAAGCAATGTAAATTTTAGTGTGGACAAAAATCATGATGCAACTTGTATAGCCCACACAAAGGTGAAAACTGATGCAGTTATTTCAGTCTTAGAATCAAGTGTGACGCATGTTTTTAATATTGATATCAACAAACCAAATAACCTTATTTTATCTGGTTATACAAGAAACCTGGAAGTAAATTTTCCTATAGAAAAATGGACAGCTCCTAATGAGAGCTCCAAACCAGGCATTATTACAGGAAACTTCCTTATGGACCCATTAAATCTAACTCTGATAAAAAGCAAAAAGTGTAACAGTATTCCTCAATTGTTATCAGCCACTCTAGTGACAGACAGTGAGGGAGAATCTTCACAATCTTACCTGAATAAACAGAGCATTTTTGCTGTAGATTCTTCAGCAGTGTCTACCATTGTACCACACTGTCAACAAGGATGTGCTGGAAAGGAGCTGCTAAAGACAGAACATTGCTCTTCAAGTAATTCCTTCCGCATAGACGGGAATGGAACAAATGTTATTGAGAATTCTGAGTTGGATTTCACATCAGTAAGTGAAGAAAATAAGGACAATATGATGAAGAAACTATTTTCCCATGATAGTTTTCTGCTCTTAAAAGATAACATAAAGGGTTCTTCTTCCCCAAAATGTATTGCAAAGAAAGACATTCAGGACAGAAAAATGTGGAAAGATAAACAAGCAGAGAAAGCAAAAGATTCATTTCACAAAACCATGGCTGAAGGATCAAGTGTTAAGACTGAGTACAAAAATCAAAAGAATAAGACATTAGAAGAATCCTCCTACTTAAGTGAGAAAACAGTTAAAGACAACTTGGTCGATTCTCATTTAAGCATTAAAGGTGCTACTGAGGCAGTCTCTTTGAGTAACACTGCTTCTAATCAGCTTAACAAAAGAAAGAAAGAGGAGGGAAAAGTTAGTCATGACTCTCAGTCTGACTCCGCAGTGCACTCAGGAAGAGCCTGTAATTCCAAACCAGGCATTAAAGGAATGAATCATATGCCTCTTCTACATGCCCACTCTGAAACCTCCAACGTCTCTCCTCCTCCGAAGATGCCTACATCATACGTGAATGAATTAAAAGAAGAACATTGCTTAACTAATAATTTGGCTCCTATAGCTAAGATAGCTCAAATTTTGAAGAGGGCAGATGAAGCATCATCTTTGCAGATTCTACAGGAAGAAACTAAAGTTTGTCAAAATATTCTCCCTTTATTTGTTGAAGCTTTTGAAAGAAAACAAGAATGTTCATTTAAACAAATCTTGATTTCAAGAGACCTGTTGGTAGAACAAAACCTGTGGTATAACTACAGACGCAAATTAAAACCGTGTGCTCTTGACTCCTTTGTAGAACTTCAAATGATGATGGAAACTATTCAGTTCATTGAAAACAAAACAAGGCTCTTAGGAGGTGAGCCAACATGCCGAAGCTTGCTTTGGTATGATGAGACATTGTACAGTGAGCTGCTTGGCAGACCACGTGGGTTTCAACAACAATCCAATTTCTATCCTGCTTTTCAAGGCAGGTTAAAATATCATGCATTCTGTGAGTTGCAAAACTATCATGATCAGTTGGTTGAAGTGTTTGAAGAAACCAAAAGGGAAATCAGTTCATACTACATGTTCTTAAAATACAAACGACAGATTAATGAGTGTGAGGCAGTCATGAAACATTGTTCTGATTGCTTTGACTTTTCTCTTTCTGTTCCATTTACCTGTGGAGTTAACTTTGGAGATAGTTTAGGAGACCTAGAATCCTTGAGAAAAAGTACATTAAATCTGATCAGTATATATGGGGACTCTCCCCAAAAAGATTCCTGTCCAGGAAAACAAGACCATCTATGGATTATTATAGAAATGATCTCCTCAAAAGTTAATTTTATCAAGAGCAATGAGGCAGTAAGTATTAAAATATCTCTTTATGGTCTGGAACATATCTTTTTTGATGCTGCAAAAAGTCTTGTTTGGAAAGAAAAGAGAGAGTCTTTCTGCAAAAAATACTCAGGAAAGAACAGCAAAGAAATACTACTCAAAATAAATGAACATGCTTTTTCTAAGTTGCAGAAGATATGTGATACGTTGTCTAAAGGTTTAAGCAGTGAACGCATTTCCAGTACTGGGCTTGAGAATACTATGATTGCTTCCAGAAAGTCAAATGCTCTAGTAAACAAAGCAACAATTAGCATAGAAAACTCTAGGTTTAACAGTACTTTGCTTTCATATCCAGATATCTGTTGTATTAGTGAAATATTGGATCAAGCTGAATTTGCAGACTTTAAAAAACTACAGGAACTCACTTTGAGATGTACCGATCACTTAGAAATTTTAAAAAAATACTTTCAGTTGCTGCAAGAAGATAACATAGATAATATTTTTATCACACAAGAAAATGTTTTGGACATGGTAAAAAACCACAACCATGAGGCAGTAATTTTAAAACCTGCGGCCATTGAAACCTATATTGAAATCGTCATGCTCTCAGAAACAGTTCACTTTCTTAAAAACTCAATGGCAAAGAAACTAGACAAACAGAGGTTTCGAGGTATGCTTTGGTTTGATTTGTCACTTCTTCCTGAACTGGTTCAGTGCCAAGAAGAAATGACTTCTTTCTCATTTCTTAAAGATAATTCAACAGATTGTCTTTGGAAAGTGATAGAGACTGCTATTTCTGAACTTAAGAACGATCTGGATATTATCTACAAATATAATGAAGCTGTTAATTGCTCCTATGCTCTTCATTTGCTCTCAAGAGAACTTGAAGAACTTTCAGAAATAAAAACACTTTTAAAGAAGTCTAAGTATTCTCTTTCCACATATATTGACTTTGTGCCATGTATAGCATCCATAAATTACGGAAGCACTGTGACCGAGTTAGAATACAACTACACTCAGTTTTCTACCCTGCTCAAAAATGTGATGGCTGCCCCTCGGAAGGACTTAGGGAAAATGGCCCATGTTATGAAAGTCATGAAAACTATTGAAGATATGAAGATAATATGTGCTAAAAATGCTAAATTAACCATTTCCTTTGTCCTGTGCCAAATGCGACATAACAGAAAGAAGACTTTGCACCTGGAGAGAAAGGAAGAAATGAATATTCATGTAAAACCTAGGAAGAATATCAACAAGTCCAGTACTTGTGTGAAGGTGCCCTCAGTTTCACAGTGCATAATGAAAAACGTTTCAAATTCCTCTAAAAAACGACCTTTCACCGTAGGCAAGTGTGAAGACCCTCAGGAACAAGACGAAAATACTACCGTTTCCAGTTGTAAAAAACAAAAGGTAACAAATGTTTTAAGCGAAACCTATGTAGGTATTCTTTTTGAGAACAAGACTACTTTTTAAGTAAACAAGTACGTAGTTTGCAGAATTGTAAAAATTGAGGATGCTTTAAATACTGCCTTGCAAAATGAATTTACTAACTGAACTATTGGATTAAACAATCCATATTATCTATAAAATGATGTGAATGATTTGTATATGTGAGAGGTAGCCTTGCAAATGTCTACTTTTAAACTTACAAATTAATTATTTTATTTAGAAAATACTTCTTGGAAGGGTATGAATTTTAATAACGGCTAAAGGAAAAGTACATATTATGAATGTGAGTTAAGCAAGTGACCAAGTATCTATTGAGTAGCTTCTATATAATGAGGCTATACTTAATGTTGTGGATATTAAAAATTGACAGTGGAGTCTGTGTTCTTGACCATTATCATCCACACAGAGAAATAGTACAGATATTTTAAAATAGATGATTATGAAGGAGTTAGTCCTGCATAAGTACATTTTATTTAACAAATTTTATATAGCATTTATTAAATACTTGGCAGCATTCTAATGAATGTACAAACATTAACTTTTTCTATTCTTCACAGAATGCTTATGATGTAGGCACTGTTATTATCTTATTAAAAAGTACAGAAACTGAGGCATAGAAAGGTTAAATAACTTTCCCAAGGTCACAGAGTTAGTAAACGGAAGCGCCTACATGTAAAACAAGGCAGTCTAGCTCCAGAGCCCATATTAATAATTGCCCCTACTCCACCCTCAGAGACTACTCAAAAATTTTTGAGAATTTCTCATCTCAGAAGTGAAGAAAGAGAGACCTATACGCAAAATGAAAAGTAGGGTTATTTCTCAGCTTACTCTAATTGTATTCGTTAGTTAAACTCTAGTTCTAGAGACTAGGAAACAAATCATTTATGGCACTGTGTTTGTGGGGAAATGCTTAATTAACAACCAGTTTATAAACATACTTCCAAAACACAAGAACAACACAAGTTGTGTACTCCACATCAAGAGTAAAGTGAGGGTATTACTAAAAAGGTGTTGTAAGTATAGAGAAGAAAAGCAAAATTCTTAAAAAATGGAGATTTATTCATTGATTTCATAGAAGGACACAGATCAAAGCTTTGCCTTAAAGGAAAAAATGTTATCAGATGAAGGTAAAAAAATGAAGAGGGTATCCAAGCTATGGAAAATAATGTGACCAAAGACACAATGCTTATTGGCATTATTTGAGAAATGAGTTTAAAATTAAGTCTGGAATAAACATTTTAACTTAGTGGACAGAAGTAAGCTAAAGATGGAGAAGCATATCGTTTCAGATAACAGAATGTTCTAAATATAGGCCTGAAGAGTTTGAACTTCGTTCTGTACGTATTGAAGGGTAGTGTCCTGTAAAGTGTTTTTTCAGTGATTTTAAAGAGTAGAGATTTTGAGCATAGTTAGAAGTAGGAAGTCATCTGGGTCTTAGAAAAAGGTGCTGTTTTACAGAATAGGAAAGGAAAATCCATACTTGACAGACATTACTTAACAGTGGCACTGAGTGACTGGTTGATTAAAAAGGGCATAAAATAGGAAGCAGTCATAAATAGACGTGTTGTAAGATGTGGGTAAAAAGAATGTTGCAGATTGCTTTTTTAAAAAGTTTCTCCAAACATTTATGAAATATGGGAAGTCCAGCAGAGTCACTGAGTTTTGAAGGAGAGGATCATTAATGAATATAGTTTCAGACAGTACATTTTAGATGATGACAGAACAAGCAATTGCAAATGTCTGATAATTAAAATAATAAATATTGTACTTTAAACCATCAACAATGTAGGTTTTCTCTGTATTTTTTAAACATAGGTTAACATGAAAGATGTCACAAAAATCAACAGAGAAAAGGCAACGTTCAAGCATCCAAGGTAGGAGTTGCCATCAGCCCTGTCTGAAGAAAAACTAAACAAAATTGAGCACATATTAAGGAACAAGACTAAAACCTTTATTTATTACCTCTGTTGGGTTATACATGTAACTTAGGGGAGAAGAGTTAGCTAAGGAGGGAGAAGAAGGTTCAGATTATGCAGTGTCTTAGGTAAGGCCTAAGGAGTTTGAATTTCATTCTGTAAGGATTGAAAGGTAATATCCTGTGAAATGCGTTTTCACAGTGATTTAAAGGGTAAGGAGATTCTAAGTACAGTTAAAAGTAGTAAGTCAGCCAGGGCTTAGAAAAGAGTGACGCTTTACAGAATAAGAAGGTAAAAGTCGTATTTGACAGACATTATTTAATGAATTGATGGGGCTTAGCGACTGGCTTATTACTAAAAAGGGCATAGAATGGGGGCAAATGATTAGATTTTTTTTAAACTTGTGGATTTTATAGACCTGTCGAATTTCAAGACTGGCTAACAAGATAAAAATTGACAAGTTTTATTCCTAAGTGGGAGCTTAGTCAAACACTCACATATTATAAGTATACTACTGTTTCATGAAAGGATGTATTAACACCACAATATAGAAAGAACATGATTTCAGAATAAAGGCTAGTTCTTTAAATTCTTTTTGAATTAGTTATTTTTATTAAAAACCCACTACATTATTTATGTTTTTCTCATTTTGACGTGAAGTGGCACTACTGGACTTGTTGACCGTCTCTTGTTTCATTCAACTCTGTAAGGTTTTCAATTTATGACAAGCTTCATTTTTTACCATCTTTTTTTCCATCCTATGAAGGAAAATGAATAATATGAACTAAAAGAAGATAAGCATTCTCATTTCTGTCTTATTTGGTTTTGCTTCTCTAAGTATAATCTTTAGGGCTTCCCTAGTGGCGGCACAGTGGTTAAGAATCCACCTGCCAATGCAGGGGACACAGGTTCCAGCCCTGGTCCGGGAAGATCCCACATGCCGCAGGGCAACGAAGCCTGCGCGCCACAACTACTGAGCCTGCGCACCACAACTACTGAATCCCGTGCACTTAGAGCCCATGCTCTGCAACAAGAGAAGCCACCACAGTGAGAAGCCCGCGTACCACAACGAAGAGTAGCCCCCATTCATCACAACTAGAGAAAGCCCGTGCACAGCAACGAAGACCCAACACAGCCAAAAATAAATTAATTATTTTAAAAATTAAATATGATCTTTAATTTACTACATTTCTAGAATCTTTTTCCTGGCACAGATGACTCTTTAAATAATTGTGTAGTGGCATAAGGATGAATAGGCTATCAGAGGCATAACATAAACCAGTTCTGTAATCATCTTAGTTTTGTAACTAAGATGATTTGTTTTACTTAGTTTACAAAACTAAGTTTTGTAAGTACAGGTAGTATTTGCTGCTCAAAGAATCAAACTGTGCCTCAATTAGCAGGAAAATGAATTCTAATATAAGGTGCCATGGTCGTGGAAGAACATCCTCTAAGAGAATGGGTAAAAGGATAGATCACACAGGCAGCTGTCAATCTGTAAGGTTGAGACATCACTGAAACATCATTGGAAATGTGATAAAGTCAAAATTGTCCTTTCTGGAAACTGTCAAAGTATTCTGTTGGGTTTGATGATGATGTAGGTTGTCATTCAAGTGCCTTTTAAGGAGGCTGGGTTAAGTAAAATAGGGGCTTTTAGTTTCGTGAGTGGGATACACAAATTCTAGGCCAAAGGTTAATTTCTCTTGACTGTGGAGGAATGGTTACTTCTTTCTTTCAACATGTTCTTTTCCACTTGTAATTTGAAGAATTTGATGAGACACCAAAAAAATATAATTGCTGTGGAGACCTGCATTAACTGTCTGGCTCTAGACCTTCAATAATGAATGCTTCCTTCACCCTGATTGAGACTGTCTAAATTTAGATAGGAATGCCAAGGATATTCACTTGGCAAGAAATTTTTGAAGTCTGCTTTTCCTACTCTCCACCTTGAACAGACAAAATATCTCAATACTTTGTGACAAGATAGTCTTTTGGGGGTAGGGGGTCACAGCTAGTGGTTTCACCAGCTATATATGGCCATTTGCAAGTAAAGAAGATTGTCAATAGGTTGGAGGTATATGAATTAGAAACTACTGCAAAAAAATTGAAATCAGGAAGTGTCCAAAGCATAACATGATTTATTACAATATTTGCAGCACTCGGTATTTTCAGATGTATTGGAAATATATTTGAAATGTGGAATATATCACCTTCAGCAAGAAAAGTATCTAAATTCAAACCAAGGGAGGAAAACTGGAGAAATATGTTTCTTGTATAATGCCAATACAAAGAGGAAAATGTGAATCTTAAGAATTCTTTTCCTAAATAAAATTTTCAAATTTATATTGAAATTTTGTGACTCTGTATATTTAAAATTGTATGTGTGTTACACTTAATAGGACTATGAGATCTCATCCCGAAAGTGAAAATGAAATAGGACCAAGTTCATCTAACAATCTGAAAAGAAACCATGTCTCTCCAAAAAAAGTTGAAATTCAGCTATCACTACCTGGCTCACTTTTACCTTTAAAGAACCTAAAAGACACTTGTATGTCAAAGTTAGAGGGCAAAATAGACAGGGAAGCTTAAATAACATGAAAGAAAGAAATGTAAATTTTAGTGTTGCTGAAACAAAAAGTGATAAGATTGTTCTCCTTTGGCAATTTCTGACCAAAAACGTGTAGATGGTACACTTTCAAAAGACCAGGAGATAACTTCTCCGAAATTTCTTAAGAATTCCTCAGATCCTGCAGAGAAATCTTGTCTCTCAGACATAAAACCAGAAACTGATGCTTCTCTTCTGCCTGATGCATCAGTGCTCTCAAAGCCTGTTTTCTAATTTGTGAGGGATATCAATGCCAATTTAGAAATGCATGACACTGACTTTGAACCTCAAGATAATGAAATATTAAATTCATCCATTAAAAATTCTAAATGCACCAGTTCTCCAGAACCCATACATGTCCAGAACAAAATTCCTGTTCTACAAATAAAACACAACCTGCAAAAACTGAGTCAGGGGCTTCCCTGGTGGCACAGTGGTTGAGAGTCCGCCTGCCGATGCAGGGGACACAGGTTCGTGCCCCAGTCTGGGAAGATCCCACATGCCGCCGAGCGGCTAGGCCCGTGAACCATGGCCGCTGAGCCTGCGCGTCCGGAGCCTGTGCTCTGCAACGGGAGAGGCCACAACAGTGAGAGGCCTGCGTACCGCCAAAAAAAAAAAAAACTGAGTCAGAAGAAAAACATAGGAAGGATACATTGAATTCCAGTACTACACCTGTTGAAGCATCTGAGAACATGACCCTTAATGTGAATCAAACAGTAGAATACTCTTTTTCTGAACAATAGAATTCAAAAGTTTTAACTCAGAATGCTGCCACATATTGGAATGAAATTCCACAGTCTGCATGTACCCCAGTATATAATTCTTCTGAGCAGTCATTTGGAACTTCATATCCTCACTCTGCTTCGTGTGTTTATCGTTACAGCAGCAGCAATGGCAGTTCCATTACCCCGACATACCAGGGAATAACATCCTATGAAGTACAGCCACCTCCTTTTGGGATGTTGACTGCAGTTACAAGTTCAAAATACGCATTCTAATCTTTTGTACTCTCCATATTTTGGTTACTTTGCTGGGGAACGACAAGCAAATGACTTTGTGCCAGTGAGTGGACATTTTCAAACTCAAATGCCTGTTTACAATTTTCAGCAGCCAATTTTTTCACAGTATGTTTACTATCAACCGGTCACTGCATACCCTTGCTCTCCTGATTTGAAGGTGTTTCCAGAAGTTCCTTGGACTTAACGGTGAGTTTCACAAGTTTAGTACTTGCTTTGTAGAGTTTTCACTTTTATCTTTGTACATTTATGTAAGTGGAATTTACAACAGGTGGTGACAGATGGCACATTCTTCTGTGTAGACTTGTAGAATTGTTTAAAATCAGGCAGAGCTGAATTACATTGTCAGTGGAAAACTAGTTGTCAAAGACTGAGAACGAAAGAATTGGTAATATCACTAAATATGTCCTTCAATAAAACGCAACTTCAAGGAATAATAGTTAAGTAAATTATAGTTATTGAAATATGCAACCATTGAAGGGTTTATAAAAGTTTTTAATGAAAATTTTAAAAACTATATTGTATAAAGTTACTTACATAAATTAATGCATAGAGATACGGAAATAAATAAATGTACACTAACATTTTAACTTGTCTCCCTGTGAGTGATAAAATTTGGAGTTTGTGGAGAGTGTTCATTATTTTCTAGATTTCCTATTGTGAACATACATTTTTTGATAAATGAAGGAAAAAAATAGAGTAAATAAGTGGAAAAAGGAACTTCAATCAGATAATATAATATCTAATAATAGTATTCTAATATAGTACCGTGGCATAAGTGAATGGAGTTAATTGAAATGTGTTAGTAGAACAACTTGGTAGTTTGCCACGGGGACTTGAAATATTTTCTCTGAAACACAATTCTGTTTATGGAATATCATGATTAGAATATAATTTTTAATTAAATTGACATGTATATTTACCATAGTTAAAGCAAAATTTTAAAACAATTATTAATAATTCTGCAAAAACTACATTAGCACCCAAATATTCTACCAACAGAGGTAAAATGTACTGTGTATAAAGTTAATCACCTCTTAATGTCTTAAACAGAGAAATGCAAGGAATTTCTTTAAATTGAAAAGTTGTTTCTCAAGGAAAATCAGTTTTGTAGGTTGTGTGTGTCTGTATATATATAAGGTGAAAAATACCACATGGAAATTCAGCCAAAAAATATTTTTAAAGCTTTGATTTGGCTTTTTGCCTCAACTTGGTATTAACTGCAATATAAAAGAAGGAAGAAAACCTATTAAAACCAACAAGGTTTTGTATTCATTAAAATATTTAGAGAGTTCAATAAATGTGCTGAATTGTATTTTTTAAAAAGTTCTTTCTCAGTCCTGGGTTATCTTACAAACTAATAAGTAGAAAAAATTAATTGAATTAATTAATTCCTTAGTCTGAATTGGACAAGAAGCAGGCTGTTAGTATAGTTCTATTTCTAATTAAGAAACCTTTTGACAGCAGCATCTCTACATTGGAGTTGCCACTGGTGCCCTATAACCTATGGGATAAAATTCAAATACTTTAGCTTGGAACACAGGGCCCTTGACAGCCCTGCATAGACAGCCGCATTTCCCACCTCTGTATTCAAGCCACATTGAACTTCTTACTGTTCTCTCATGTGAGAATGCCTCTTCTACTTTGGCTCTAACTTAACTGGGTTCTTTCCACTATCCTATTATGTACCATCCGTCTGCTTCATTAATTCATCTCAAATCTTTGTGCTTTTTTTTTTCTTCCAGTTTCACGGTATCAAGAACCCTTTCAGCCAGGACATTGAAGATAGTTCTTTTGTCTACTGAAATAAAAGAGGTTTAACAAGTTTTTCCAAGTACTTTTTACTTACATATTTTTTTATTTTAACATTTAAAAATAAACGTAAATGTGGTAAATTATGAACCTTATAGCCCTTGATAAAATGTTTAGATGCAAAAGTGTATCATATAATGCAATAGGAAGTCAATTTCTGGCATCTAAAATACCAAAATAATTTCCATGCAGTTATTGTAGCGACTCTGTACTAGGCTATTTTTCAGTACCTACCTAGCCTTCAGAAACATTAACAATATTGTGAAATTTATTTTTTTTGAAAAGTTGCTATCACATCTATTACAGTTATATAAGATTTTATTTGGGATTATTCTAATGGAATAAGGAGAGTAAATGTAACATTTAATATGATTAAGGGTAAGCAATAGTAGTAAAATCTTCAAAACGATTTTTGTCTCATATTTTTTGATGCATTGTTTATGATAGTGTCGTGCCATTTGACTTAGATTAAAGTAGGATTTTTTTTTACTTAGACTAATCATTAAACCAATAATTTTATAATTCCTGACACTTTATGTAATTTACCATTCTGTGTCTAATGTGACAAATTCCTTTAACTTCAATATTTTCTTTTTTTTTTTTTTTTTTTTTTTTTTTTTTTTTTTTT
>NW_020837969.1:23646470-23666535 GCF_003676395.1 Aethalodelphis obliquidens | reverse complement strand
TGGCTCACGGGCCCAGCTGCTCCGCGGCATGTGGGATCTTCCCGGACTGGGACACGAAGCCGTGTCCCCTGCATTGGCAGGCTGACTCTCAACCACTGTGCCACCAGGGAAGCCCAATATTTTCTAATTTTTACTTGCAAAATATATTTTAATAGGGAACTAGGTTTACATATTTCCAGTGTTTGTCCTTGAGTAGAGATTTTTTTTAAATATTTATGTTTGAAGCAATTTTAGATCATTATATTGAAATTAAAGCACTTTTAACACCTTTTTCCATAGGGGCGCTTTCCACAAGATTATTTCTTTTGTATTTGTATTTTACAATTTAAAAGCTTCTTTTAGTGATTTTATAGCAGATAATAGGGAATTATGTCTTTAGCTTATGCCATTAGTTTAGTTGTATTTCAGTAATTTAAATAATGCAGCACAAATACAAGTTTTTTAATGCTGTGATCATAGATTTTTTTTTCCTTTTCAACATTCCACGAAAGTAAAAAGTGTTTGAGGCTTCCCTGGTGGCGCAGCAGTTGAGAATCTGCCTGCTAATGCAGGGGACACGGGTTCGAGCCCTGGTCTGGGAGGATCCCACATGCCGCGGAGCAGCTAGGCCCATGAGCCACAACTACTGAGCCTGCGCGTCTGGAGCCTGTGCTCCACAACAAGAGAGGCCGCGATAGTGAGAGGCCCGTGCACCACGATGAAGAGTGGCCTCTGCTTGCCGCAACTAGAGAAAGCCCTTGCACAGAAATGAAGACCCAACACGGCAAAAATAAATAAATTAATTTAAAAAAACAAAAAGAAAAAAGTAAAAAGTGTCAGTAATAATCATCGTTAAACAACAGGGCTATAGTGTGTAACCGTGGTCTTCAGCAACCTCTCTGCCCACCAGCAACCATTCCTGGTTTCTGTAAGATCCAAGTCAGAAAGATCCCTCACAACTGGATAGACTCTCAAGTGCTAGTGGGCCCTAAAATGTGATAAGAGATTTACATTGGCTAAATCTAGACAGCTAGGTAGCAAAGCTTCAGTGTTTTCGCAGCCTTTTTGTGTTAGCAAACTTTTTATGTTATCTAGTACAGGCATCCAAAGAGAGTGTGATTCAGCTGCATTTATTATAGAGTAGCTAATTTTTCAATTTAGAAAAACACTAAGATCCCCCAGGATAAGCCTCATTAATCACATTAACCAAATAGGATGGAGTCCAGAGTACTTTAGGGTTCTTCTCTAACAAACAGATCTTAAAAGGGGAAAGTCAAGCAAAGAACTGCAACTGAACAAAACAGGAATTAGAAAAAATACTACAGAATTAAAGCAGTATCAAAATAACATATTTTTTGGTCCAGATAGTTGTTTTATTTGGAAATATTCTGTAAAAATCAGAACTCCTGAACAGGTTTTAAAGCAGTAATAGCAACTTGTTATTCAAAGAATGACTTTGCCTCAGCCATTTGTTTTATGTTTGGTTATGGAAAGATATTACGGGTTTAGTATTAACAATGTTTCTATTAGGTAAACCGAAAGTTAAATATTCTAATTAAGGATGCTTGCTTTAAACAACTTGCAGATTCTGTTGATATTGTCTTTGTGATGTTTTTATTTCCTGAGTTTTATTTTCTTGAAAGAAAGATAATGGGGGAAAAAACCTTGTAAATACTTAGTTACATTTTAAAATCTGTACTTTGAAATGGAACATGGGAAAATGGAGTGTTTTTTCCCCTCAAGTATGTGTCTTGGTTCTAAAAATTAAAAAAAAGAACAAATTAAAATTTGAGTGAACGTTATTTTTAAAAATACCTGCTTGTCTGTAAATATTGTTTTGGAACTTGAAGAATTATCTGAATAAGCTGAATTCCTTCTAGTCCTTCTAGTTTCAGGGTTCTTTTTTCTCCTTTTGTGTTTCTTGACTAATGAGCAAATATACGGATAATCTTTTGTTTATACGTATACTCATTATAAGAAAAAGAGTCCACAAAGAACTGAATTTGATTAAATAAACTGCTGAGACACTCCATCCACTCCAGCTGCTTCCACCTTCATCTCCTTCCTTCCTTTCCCCTGACTCTGACAAGCTTCATTCCTCCCCGGAATAGGACAAGCCAAAGTTCTTGCCCTCATGCCGTTCTCATTCCAGTCAAGAGAGACAAGGAATAAATATGTAAGTACAGTAGTTTATTTCACATCGTGAGAAGTGACATACACAAAACAAAACGAAGTAATAGAGAATTACTGGATGATCCGTAAGGTGAGATGTTCAGGGGAGCCTCTTTGATAAGGTAATCAAACTAACTTTCATATTCATATATTTTAGTTACATCAGTCTGCCTTCTGTTAATATGCATAATGTAAAAGTGCCTCTAAAATTTGGGTTCTGAATCTAGCCAAATGTAAGGCTGTACTTCCATTTCCCCAATGAGAAGATTCCTCAAAACAAGTTTTTTGGTAAGCTGAAATATATAAACTGTTAGAGATACAAATGAAATGTTTAAATTTCAATTGTATGTTATATAAAAATACTTTAAATTCTTTTTTTTTTAACACATGGAACAGTTTCATTCGGTGTCCTCTCATGCATCTTTGACATCATCAGAGCTTTTTGGAGCCCTATGACAGAGTTTTCCAAAGCATTATCATCCTCACTTCTAAATTCTTGGAGATGTATGCTTTTTAAACCTGTGAACATATCTAAAATTACTTTTGGTTGAAGTCATTTCGAGCTAATTTCCTCCCCAAAGACCTTCCTTAAAGTAATGGGCTTAAGTCTTCAAAATAGAGTAAGGCTCCATATTCTTTTTAATGGGAGTAATTTTAGGAGAAAAATTAACTTACATTCAGGTATATGTGGTATTTTAAAGCTATTAAAATTTTTTACAGGCATGGTTTGATTTCAATTCATACAATGTTGACATTGCTTGAGTACCATGATAAACTCCCAGTTATCTGTGCAGTTTGAAAAAAAGGATTGTGGAGGAAGAAAATTAAGTTATTCTTAGAAGACAAGCATTCTTTAAACTAGATCTGATGGATACAATTCTAGGAGCAGTGACTGCAAATTCTTTTTTTTTTTTTTTTTTTGGCTGCGTTGGGTCTTCGTTGCTGCGCACAGGCTTTCTCTAGTTGCAGCCAGTGAGGGCCACTCTTTGTTGCAGCGCGGGCTTCTCGTTGCGGTTGCTTCTCTTGTTCCGGAGCACAGGCTGTAGGCTCACAGGCTGAGTAGTTGTGGCTTGCGGGCTTAGTTGCTCCACAGCATGTGAGATCCTCCCGGACCAGGGCTCAAACCCATGTTCCCTGCATTGGCAGGCGGATTCTTAACCACTGTGCCACCAGGGAAGCCCCAAGTAACTGCAAATTCTTAGTTAGCAGTGCTAATGAAGAGAAACTGAGAAGTTAAGTGGTCATTGATTAGTAATGCCATGTGGGAATAAGATTTAAAAGAACTCATTAGAGAGAGATTAAGAGAGGAACGTTTTGTGAGGATATAAATTTTACTCATTTCTTGGGGTGAAAGATCTGCTGTCTGTTTTTACTGTTACCATCTTGTTTCTGAATCTTTTAACCGTTAAAAGAATCCCTCTGGTATTTGTAAGAAGTCTCCTTTGAAATATCCTGTGGAACCCTTAAATCTCAAAATACACTGCATTCTAATTTGTTGTCACAGGAAACTCCATTTATCTTAGGATTTGTAATTCCTTTCATTTTTAAAGTCTATTTTCCTTTGTTAGGTAAGAATAATTTAGAGCTATGACAGATTTTTTTTTTTTTTTTGGGTCACACCATGCAGCTAATGGGATTTTTTTTTGGGTCACACCATGCAGCTAATGGGATTTTTGGGTCACACCATGCAGCTAATGATCCCTAGTTGCCCAACTAGGGATCAAACCCAGGCCCTTGGCAGTGAGAGCGCAGAGTCCTAACCACTGGACCACCAGGGGATTCCTTCATTTCTTTTTTTTAAATGTGAGAATCTATGTTTTGAGAAATCTGGTCTAGTTAATTGAGCATGGTTAATTAAAGATTGTATTCGCTCAGCAATTACTGAACATATGATTTGATTTGTGCTAAAGGTATGCTATTCTGCTTGTGTGTGTATCAACTAATCTTTATATCAACCCCATAAAGGAAAATGTTAATTCCTTATTTTATGAATGCATTCATTCAGAAGGCCCTTCAAGATATTTTGCACCTCAAGTCATGAACATCAGTTAATATTTCCAGTATTGTTGGTTTGAAAAGAATATAAGATTTGTCTTAATCTCTCTCCTTTGACATGTTATTTGCTTTTTAAATTCCAGCCATCAACTTGTGAACCTGATACATAATCCCTTCTTTTAAATTTTGAATATAGAATGTGCAAAGAGCAATACAGTAATTTGAGATTTTTCACATTTGGTTAAGAAACAATTTCTCTATGTGCATACAAATAATTCTAGTCCCTTGGCTAAGATTATTTTAGTTATATTGAGAAGTGAATGTATTTTTTCTATTGGGAGTTACGCTAAATCAAGTAACTAATGACTCCTAATCCACTGATTCTCAACCAGGGTGTTTTACAACTGCATCTGAATATTAATGAAAAGGACAATTTTCTCAAAATTGACTGTGCTCCCACTTTCTTCAAATGCTATCCTGAAGCTTATCCTCCAGTAACCTTTGGTGAAAGGCAGGCTCTCTACCTTCCATTCCTCCTTCCTTATTTTCAAAACTATCTCAAGACCATTAATTTCTGTGACAGTTTCTAGAGATACACCCACCCTCTTAGCCTTTCTTACAGGTCAACCGTAAAAAAAATGTTTCAGATATGCCATCTATTGAAAAATGCACGCATAGAACCTGCTGAGTCAACTAGGTTACTTTTGTGGTCTTCCACCAATTTTTCAGGGTAAAATATTAGGTCAGACTAAAAACTAATTTTCTTACCCTGCTTTCTGGGTTCTTGACCCAGGAACCTGCAATAATGAAAAAATTTTTCCTATAACCATCTACTGGTATCCATCAAATGAGAAAGTAAAAATAATCTGTTAATGAATGACATTTCATCATGAGTGTTTCTTTTGGATACAAGTCAGAGTCAAAAAAATCCAAAGAAAGATTTGAGGGTGAGAATGACAATAGTTTGTTTACTTTCATAAAGTCAAAAGTGAAAATCCATTCCATTCAATGTAGATACAGTACCAAGTTACGAACAACCAGTTTTTATGGAGCACATTCTGTTGTTGCTGGGCTTAGCTGTATGATTGGACGTTTGGAATTGAAAAATCAGTGAGACATTTCTCGCTTGGAAGGTCTGTGTAGAGTGAGAGAGGCATGCAAGAAACCAACCGTGAAAATAAAGTGAGGTGTGATAGATGCTAGTGCTTGGTGTACAGGTCTTAAGAGGATTACCATATAATTAATCATATAATGAATCCGACTGGATTTAGGAACGCTTTTTATGAGTAAGACAACCTTAAGGTGAGTCTTGAAAATCTGAGTTATACATGCTGGAAAGGTGAGAATAAGGTCTTTATATGGAGGAAACACATACGAGAATATAACATAAAGCATTCTACTGATATGGCATTTGTGGGTGTAGGTATCATGGGGAAGTGAGAGGGACATACAGCACACCCCCCTCCCATGGGATGTAGAGACCACATTTTTATTCATTCATTCCTGATGGACATTTGAGTTGCTTCCTCCTTTTGGCTATTGTGAATAATGCTGTTGTGAATATTGGTGCACAAATATCTTTTCAAGACCCTGCTTTGATATATTCCTTGATATGTTTTCAGCCAGTTTAATATTGGAAAAAATATTTATGTCCCCCAAGCTTTATTTTGTTTTTGTTTTTTTTTGTTTTTTTGCGGTACGCGGGCCTCTCACTGCTGTGGCCCCTCCCGTTGCGGAGCACAGGCTCCGGACGCGCAGGCTCAGCGGCCATGGCTCACGGGCCCAGCCTCTCTGCGGCACGTGGGATCCTCCCGGACGGGGGCACGAACCCGTGTCCCCTGCATCGGCAGGCGGACTCTCAACCACTGCGCCACCAGGGAAGCCCTGTGTCCCCCAAGCTTGATGTAACATTTTAACAACGTGATGTATAGGAAAAGTCTTCGTCGAAATACATAGAATATTACATTAGGATCACAGACTTTTTTTTTTTTTTTTGGCCACACAGCATGCGGGATCTTAGTTCTCTGACCAGGGATTGAACCTTGCGCCCCCTGCAGTGGAAGTGCAGAGTCTTAACCACTGGAGCGCCAGGGAAATCCTCACATTTTTAAAAGTGCTCCGAGTGTCAAAAACAGGATAGGTGTCTTGATATCACAGTTAATACTCAATGTGAACCTTTCTCAACTACTGTATGGTTGTCCGAAAGGCTTTTTCACCACATTTAAAGTTTCATGTGTAGCCCTTGGTTTGCATGGTGTGTTATGAGTCCCATACCAGATGAGAACACGTTAAAGAAAATTGTGGAGAAAGAAGCAAAGCAAGTAAGACAGTGATTATGATAGACAAGAAGATGCTACTATAATCAAAGCTAATGTTTTTTAAAACCATATTGTTTGGTGAACAGAACTCTATATTTTAAGCATTTTAGATTCAAACATGATAGCTTGTTATTTATACAAATACTAAATACAGTAATAATCACCATTTAGTGAAAGAAGTTAGAAACAATGAAATGTACAGAACTATAAGAATATATTTATATGAATATTAAGTACATAATACTATATATTTTACATGGATAATTTAGTATATATACCAAAAACATTAGAGGATACGTTTCAAGGAAGAGAAATGAAACTGTGTATCAGGGATGAGAGGGGAAAACGAGTTTTTGCACAGACATGTTCACAATGTGCCATAAAATGAAAGGATTAATTACACTCGTGCATCTGAGGCTCAAAAGAAAGTGGAGAGTTAATTTCCATAGCAAACTATGAAAGAATATAAATTATATCCATGCATTTAAAAAATTGTCATGTAACTATGGCAACTTAAAATTTATCTTTTAAAGTGTTAAGATGACAATAAGTTAAATATAGTTGTAACCAAGACTGTAAATGTCATAAGTTCAGCTGTCAAAAGATGTGTTAAAAACTGTTTAATAGTTTTTTAAATTACAAAAGACATTTTAAAACTTAGTGTGTTGCACTGTTCTACACTGAGTGCTTGTAATTCAGTTAAATTCTGACACTACATGGAGTTAGCACAGAGCCCACAAGAGAAGTGCAAAGGCCTACACAAGACTGTCCCCACTTGAGGCTCCAGCCACAAGCCTCAGGTGTACCCTAACTAGGCTATAAATTTGGGGGTTCCCACAGCCCTTGCAAGTTCAGTAATTTGCTTGAACAACTCACAGTATTCACTGAGACATTATACTTAGAATTACAGTTTTACTATAAAAGATACAGGTCAGGAGCAACCAAACTGAGAAATATTCTTTAGGAGTGGAGGAATATGCAGAGGTTCTACGCCCTCTCCTGTGGGATCCAGGCATTTCACCCCACCACCACATCCATGTGTTCACCAACTTGGAAGCTCCACAGAGCTGGGGTGACCAGAGTTTTTACTGGAGTTTCGTTAGAAGCATGTGTAATTAAATCCTTGATGACATGGATGAGTTCCATCTCCAGCCCTATCCCCTCACCTGACGTCAGGCTGGCCCAAAGTTGGCTGACCAAGTCACAGGGTTGGTCTTTCTGGTGACCAGCCCCGATCCTGAGTCACCTACCTCATCAGTGTAACAAAGATACTCCTCTCACTCTGAAATTCCAAGGGTTTTGGAAGCTCTGTGCCAGAAACCAGGGTCAAAGACCAGATATATTCTTTATTACTACCACTGTTGCTTATAAAAGATATAAGTGGAATTTAAATCTTATACTCTAACATTGGACAAAGATTTACCAATTGCCCTGTAGAAAAGAAGACTGGTGATAATACCGATAAGCAGGGACTTCCCTGGTGGCACGGTGGTTAAGAATCCGCCTGCCAGTGCAGGGGACACAGGTTCATTCCCTGGTCCGGGAAGATCCCACATGCCACGAAGCAACTAAGCCCGTGTGCCACAGCTACTGCGCCTGCGCTCTAGAGCCCGCGAGCCACAACTACTGAAATGGCAATTATTGTTTAAATGGCTACCAAGTTGCTGTTTGGTATGATGAAGAAGTCCTGGAAATAGTAGCGGTGAGGGTTGCTCAACATTGTGAATGTTCCTAATGCTGTTGAATCATATGCTTAAAAATGGTTAAAATGTAAATATTTTACCACAACATAAAAGTTGCCCAAATAAATTGTATTGCAAGGGAATTTTAGTATAAAATGTACAGTAAATTCTATATGTCATTTATGTATGTCTATAAAATACATAATAAGATATCCATGTAATCTTGGGGCAGAGGAGACTTTTTAAACAGCCTTAAGCAAAGTTATTGACAGGATGGGTGGCAGAGTATTACAGAACTTGGAGACCATCGGCTCTGACTACCTGGCTTCATTTCCCAGCTCCAAATGAATGAACTTGGGTGAGTCACTTATTTTCTCTACCTCAGTGTCCTCAGTTAATTAATTGAAACTCTAATAATGGCACCTACTTCATAGGGTTGTAGTGAAGCGAATAATCGAGGCAATAATCTAAGTACTTAGAATACTGCCTGACAATAAATACTCTTGTTAGGAAAAAAATTTTAAACTTCTGTGTGGAAAGACTCTTACAAATATAAAATCTATGTAACACACTGTAAAATATTTGGAACATATCAAGCAGCCTGTAAATAATAAGGGTGTGAAAAAGCTAGTAAAATGGTGAACACAATTCACATACACAGTATAAACGTCAAAAAAAATTGAAAAATTTCTCAATCTAATTGTTAAAAAAAAATCATATGAGGGACTTCCCTGGTGGTCCAGTGGTAAAGAATCCGCCTTCCAATGCAGGGGATGCAGGTTTGCTCCCTTGTCAGGGAACTAAGATCCCACATGCTGCGGAGCAACTAAGCCCATGCGCCACAACTGCTGAGCCTGCGCTCTAGAGCCCGCAAGCCACAACTACTGAGCCTGTGCACCTAGAGCCCGCAAGCCACAACTACTGAGCCCGTGAGCCTAGAGCCTGTGCTCCACAACAAGAGAAGCCACCACAATGAGAAGCCCGCGCACAGCAACAAAGAGTAGCCCCTGCTCACCACAACTAGAGAAACTTCACACGCCGCAACGAAGACCCAATGCAGCCAAAAATAAATAAACAAAGACAGTTCTTTCAGGGCTTCCCTGGTGGTGCAGTCCCTGGTGGTGCAGGGACGTGGATTCGAGCCCTGTTCCAGGAAGATCCCACATGCTGTGGAGCAACTAAGCCTGCGCCACAACTACTGAAGCCTGTGTGTCCTAGGTAGGGCCCACATGCTGCAACTACTGAGCCCGTGTGCTGCAACTACTGAAGCCTGCTCACCTAGAGCTTCTGCTCCAAAACAAGAGAAGCCACCGCGGTGAGAAGCCCATGCACCACAACGAAGAGTAGGCCCCGCTCACTGCAACTAGAGAAAGCCCACGCGCAGCAATGAAGACCCAACGCAGCCAAAAATTAATTAATTAAAAAAAAAAAACAGGTCTTTCAGTTCCAGTTTTATAAATGTATAAGGGAACTTCTGCTCCAAAAGAACCAGACCCAGGACAGGACACATTTTTCTGAGGCTTCAATGGTCTTGCAAAAGTAGGAGAGGTCTCCATAGATTTCCAAAAAAATAAACTAGTGTGAATTTAGTCCAGAATGAGAAAACCTGGGGCTAGAGTGGAAAGAATCTGGTGAAGGTTTGAGAAGAACTGGGTGCTAAGGACAAAACAGCTGGAAACTGAGGCCACGAGGCCAAGAGCCAAGGCCTGAGGTGAACCAGCAGGGAGCCTGACTGAACAGGATGGCAGGCAGATGAGTGAGCTGGCTGAGGCTGGATTCATATAGACATGCTGCTGTAGGGACTCTGCACCTTGAAACAGCAGTGAGGTGGGGGAACTGACACTCTCATTCTGAGCCACAGCTCTTGCTGGAGTGGCACTGGGTTAAGGCTACCAGAGATATAGAAGCAAGCTTTCTAGAGGAAAGCCTCCCAAGGAAGGCAAATGGTACTTCCACCAGATCTGTTCAAGCCACTATGAGTAAGGTCAGCAGAAGCAAGAGAAACATCTTTAGTCACTTAAGAACTGGCAGTGTTGGCATTGTCAGACACACAATATAGAATAGCTAGGTATTGGGTGAACAAAAGGGGGGAAGTGGGTCAAAAGGTACAAACTTCCAGTTATAGAATAATTAAATCCTGGAGATATAATATATAGCATAGTGACTATAGTTATTTACACTATACTGCGTATTTGAAAGTTGCTAAGAGTAGTTCTTAAAAGTTCTCGTTACAAGAAAAAAATTTTGTAGATTCATGTGGTGACAGATGTTAACTAGACTTGTAATCAAGCAGGACCCTATGGGGCCTTCCTGGGACAGACCCCTCCCCCTTGTCCTCTGCTTTACCTCCTCTCTGAAGTACCTAGATAGCAGTATCTGATGCACATTTCCCAAGCTGTTTTACAGGTGCTAAAACCCCACCACATGGAAGAAGTTAACTACCTGATGACCATGAGAACATAGCCCCAAACCTACTGGAGTCTGAGTATTGATTGATAACGTTAACCCTTGTGACACCACCCTGTTACCTCACCATCAACCAATCAGAGTACTGTGCACGAGCTGATCACATACCCTGCAACTCCCCTCCCTCACCTGGCCTTTAGAAAATGCCTCCCTGGCGAATTCCCTGGTGGTCCAGTGGTTAGGACTCTGTGCTTCCACTGCAAGGGGCATGGGTTCGATCCCTGGTCAGGAACTAAGATCCCGTATGGCCAAAAAAAAAAAAAAAAAAAGCCTCCCTGAAACCGATCAGAGAGTTTACGTGTGCTGAGCACTAGCTGCCTGGACTCCTTGCTTGGCCCTGCAGTAAACACTGCACACACCTTCCTTCACCACAACCTGGTGTCGGTAGGTTGGCTTTATAGCGTGTGGGTGAGAGGACCCAAATTTGGTTGGGTAACAGACTTGTAGTGATCATTCCACAATATATACAAGTATCAAATCATGCTGTGCACCTGAAACAATATAATGTTTTATGCTAATTATACCTTAATTAAAAAAAAATAGCCAGGTATAAAATGTGTAAAGATAAAGAACTCCACTGTGCTAGGGAATTTGAACCAAGCCTCCTGAGGGCAACCACAAAAAAGGACAAAATATTGAACATCACATCTGCACTGATTCCTTTATCTTCAGATAATTCCATCTCGTAATTCCCTGGTGGTCCAGTGGTTAGGACTCCTTGCTCTCACTGCCGGGGCCCGGGTTCAATCTCTGGTCCGGAACTAAAATCCCGCAAGCTGCTCAGTGCAGCCAAAAGAAAAAAAAAATTATTTTTTGATACTTTTGAAAAGGTTTTTTTAGAACCATGTTTCTTGAGCAGTAGGGTGAGAACACCTACTATGATCTTTTTATTAACAGTGATTTGTAGTTTTTAAATTCAAAGAAAGCATTTCCAAATTGACCCTGTCTTTTTAAATCTCATCATTATTGATTGAGTTTCTGATGCAGAGTTCCATATATCAATTTCTTTTTTTTTTAGATAAATAGGCTTTTTTTTAAAAAAATAAATTTATTTATTTATTTATGGCTGCGTTGGGTTTTCATTGCTGTGCGCGGGCTTTCTCTAGTTGTGGTGAGCAGGGGCTACTCTTCGTTGTGGTGCATGGGCTTCTCATTGCGGTGGCTTCCCTTGTCGGGGAGCAAGGGCTCTAGGCGCGTGGGCTTCAGTAGTTGTGGCACGTGGGCTCAGTAGTTGTGGCTCGCGGGCTCTAGAGCTCAGGCTCAGTAGTTGTGGCGTAAGGGCTTAGTTGCTCCGTGGCATGTGAGAACTTCCCAGACCAGGGCTTGAACCCGTGTCCCCTGCATTGGCAGGCGGATTCTTAACCACTGCGCCACCAGGGAAGTCCCTCAATGTTTACATATTTTAAAATAACCCAGACAATTGTGTAGGAACAAAATCTAAAATGTAATTTTAAGGCAAAGGGTTGTTTGCTGGAATTAATGATTTAAGAATTCTGTGACCAGAAGGGAAGAGGTAAACAAAACAAAAATACAAACACTTCTGGTTGTCTCTTTGAAAACAAAGAAATTTAGATCTGGTCTGCAAACCTAAGATTAAATGCAGCGTTGCATGACAAACGATTAGCAAGGATTGGAGAATAATGGTTATGTTCCACAGCAGAAAACACACCACATATACATATACAACAGAAGCAAAGAGTGAAGAAAGAAAGATTTTAAGAATTATAGTTTTTATCTTTAATTAAGATGGCTTCATAACCAAAATACTGAAAACTGATATTATAATCACCAAGAAACCTCCAGCATTCCGTACTCCCGTCCAGACTGCAGAGGTCACGTAACACAAATGACAAGAGTGGAAGTCAGACAGACTTGGGCATTAATCCTTAGTCCACCAGTTACTATCTGTGTGACGCGAACGCATTTTTAAACCTCTATGTTTCTGTTTCCTCATCTGTAAAATGGAGGGTAACAACAGCCCCTGGGTCATAGGATTATTGAAGTACTAAATACATTCGAAACACTTAGCAGATAAGAAGCACTCAAAAGCATTCTTACTTGCTCTACAGCATAACCTGACTAAACATTTCAGCAGCCCTGTTCTCGCAAACTCACCTGTCTACTCCCGGCTCTAAGAGCGTTCTTGCACATTAATCCCAAACACATTTGCTTCTATGTCAAGGACCTCCCTCCCTAAACACTATTCGTAGTTCCCATTTCTCCTCAAGGTGTACTTTCTGTTCTCTGTCCATCCTCTGTAGGAACTCCAGAAATACCATTCTTCCTCTCATTCTCATTCTGAGCTTTCCAGATTTACCTGAGATGCAGCCTCCTTTCAACATTTACAGACTAACCGCCTCAGAGACTGCAAATCTGTTGCAATCATGCAGGTTCCCCTTCTGTTCAGTACTGTTTCACCATCTTTTCATGTCCTGTCCTTCAGTTGGTTTGCTGCTATGTACAAGTCACTTGAGAACAGGAGCTCTTTCAACCTTGTTTCCCACCATATGACTTACTTCTGTTGCTAGGAGTATTTATAGCTTTCCAAACTGACCATGGTCTTTCACACATTTGTCCTCTGCCACTCTCCAAAAAAAAGTTTCTTTCCTCTTCTCCAGGCAACTTCAAGGTTTTGCCTGGGGAGAAGGTTCAAAATTCAGTTCGAGGGCTTCCCTGGTGGCGCAGTGGTTGAGAGTCCGCCTGCCGATGCAGGGGACACGGGTTCGTGCCCCGGTCCGGGAAGATCCCACATGCCGCGGAGCGGCTAGGCCCGTGAGCCATGGCCGCTGAGCTTGCGCGTCCGGAGCCTGTGCTCCGCAACGGGAAAGGCCACAACAGTGAGAGGCCCGCGTACCGCAAAAAAAAAAAAAAAAAAAATCAGTTCGAATGCCACCTTTCTAAAGCTTTCGGTAGCTGTTGCCTAGGAAGGATTAGGCAACCAACACAGCTCCCATACTGTACTATTGGATAAGCACTTGTAGAATTTAATCATCACAACTTAAAAGATAGGCCTCGCCGCGCCCTTTTAACAAATGAGGAATCTGAGGCTGGGGGCGATCCGGTGATTGTCCAAGGACATGGCTAGGAGGCTGGGAATGCCAAGAGGGAGTCCTTGCCTTCTGATACCGGACGTTGCCTGCCACTTGGGTTCAGGCAACATCCTGATAGAGGAAGTATGCTTGGTTAGCACCTGCGCTCCAAGGGACCTGGCAGTTAGCAGTTGCTCGTTAAATGTTCGTTGAATGAACAAATCATCAGAATTCAGTAAACACTGCATAAACGCGGTGAAGAATGCTGGAGTTGGAAGGGACACATTGATACCACAGAGCAATCGGCTCGTCTTTCTGATGCTGAAAGGGAGGATTCGAGATGTCAGTGCTGCACAGCTAGCTAATGACAGAGCTAAGACCGGAAAGAATTTATTTATTTATTTAATAGATACGGAATGCCTGCTATAGGAGAGTGCTAGACTCTCGGGTCTATGTGGTCGAGGAGAGACACAAGCTTACCAATTCCCTCCTCAGAGCGCTAAAAAAAAACAAATGAGAGAGAGAGAAAAGAGAAAGCACTGCAAGAGAGTAAGGTGGGGACAGAATTCCCAGAGAAAAGGATGTGAAGGAAGAACCTGGAGCGCTTGGTCCGGACCCGAAGTGAAAAAGGATGATACAAAGTGGAAGAGCGAGAAAGCGGCGCGACCCTCGGCCCCTCGGCCCGTTTCTCCGCCGAGCCACACGGAGGCGCTGCATCCCTCCCCGCGTCTCGGGCCCCGGCGGCGCCGCCTGCTCGCCTTTTCCCGGCGGAAATGCCCGGGCGATGACGGACACCCGGAGGGAGGGGAGAGAAAGAGCGAGAGACAAGGGGCAAGGGAACCGGGAGCGGCCGGCGGGCGGGAGGCGGCGGCGGCAGGTGCCCATCGTCCGGCGGGAGCTGCGCGGAAGCCCCGCACCTCCCCGCGCCCTTCACCGACTCCTGGGGCGCGCGGCCCAACGGGCCAGGGCGGGCAGGGGTCTCCCGGAGGCCGTGCGCCCGGAGCCGCCCGCGGGGCTTGGGCGGGGCGCGGGGTCGCGCTCCCCGGCTCCTTCCTCTCCCCCTGGGAGCTGGCGGCGGCGGCGGCGCCGGGCGAGGGGAGCGGCGCCCGGGGCTGGGGCGCGCGGGGGCGGGGAGGGGGGCGGGAGGCAGCGGGGGAGGGGCTCAGGCCACCATGGACGACAAGGCGTTCACCAAGGAGCTGGACCAGTGGGTCGAGCAGCTGAACGAGTGTAAACAACTGAACGAGAACCAGGTGCGGACGCTGTGCGAAAAGGTAAGAGAGAAAAGGGGCGAGATGCGGGCGGGGACCCCGTTCCTCCTCCTCCCCCTCCTCTTTCTGCCCTCCCCCCACCCCCTCCCGGAATGCCTGCCCTGTGTCCGGCGCGCCGGTCCGGGAACCCGCAGGGCTGCGTCTCCGGTTTGGGCATCCTTCCCCGGGTGGAGTCGGGCCCTTCCAGGACCCCCGGGAACCCAGCCCACGATCCGGACCGGACGCTCCTGGTCCTGGCCTGTGGGGTCCGGGGTAGGTGGGCGGGGGCATTGTGGCACCCGGAATCCACGCCCTGAGTGTGATTGGGGTCGCCAACGCTATTGTGGGGGGATTGCTGACACCCCAGCATTTCCCGTGCGGACTAGCCATCCCGGCGCTTTAGCTGGCCGGCAGATGAATCTCGTGCGGTCTCGGAATTGAAAATGCACCGAAAACGAACCTGGGTGTTGTGACTATCAACGCGCTCTGTAATACACCCAGGCTTTTTCTCAGGTGACTCGGGCCCATCAAAAATCAGTAAATTGGTATGCGTGAAGCATTTGTTTGTAGAGAGGTGGGTGTGATGACAGACTGTGATTTTTAAAATAGAACTTGACTTTAGTTGAGACAGATGGTGACTGGTCTTCACGTTGAGAGGCTCTTTGGAAGCAAAAAATTTGTTGATTTTCAGAAACAAGACGGCAAGTCTTAAGTTTGGCAACAGTGCTTGCCTGAAATGTTTAATGGGGTATGTGTTTTTCGTGCAGGTTAGCACTTTTCAGAAAGTTATTACTATTATATGTAAGTTTTTTTTCATTTCCAGAAAGTAATAAAATATACAGGTGGTTTACTGTTTACAGTTGCTGTTGATAGTGTGATCTGAGACAACTTTCTGAATTCTGTGTGCATTGTTTTCTTAACCACTGTAATTATTTCGGACTTTCCATCTTTTCTCATTCATCTTTTATGTAGTTTGGACTAAATAATTTTTATGTAAGAAGGTTCCATGTGAAGGAGTAACGAAGTTATTTATTTTTTAATGTTTTTGGGTTTTGGGGGAGGGGGTTTAAGCCAAAATCCGTAAGACTTTCTTTATAATTGTGTTTGGAAGTCAGGATGCCTCAGAAAAGCACTAAAGAAAGAAAGATTTTGTCATTATTATTTATAGGGTACCCTTAAAATTAAGCATATTAGGAATGGAGGAGTAATAGCTAATATTAAGTAGTTAGAATAGTGTTTTTTAACTACGTGTAATGTTGCTTAGCGTCTTTATGTATTAAATAACTTTTTTTGAAGTATAGTTAATTTACAATGTGTTAGTTTCAAGTATACAACAAAGTGATTCAGTTTTTTTTTGAATTTTATTTTATTTATTTTTTTATACAGCAGGTTCTTATTAGTCATCCATTTTATACATATTACTGTATACATATTAATCCCAATCGCCCAATTCCTCACACCACCACACTCCCCACCCCCCCACCCCTACCGCTTTGCGCCCGTGGTGTCCATACGTTTGTTCTCTACATCTGTGTCTCAATTTCTGCCCTGCAAACTGGTTCATCTGTACCATTTCTCTAGGTTCCACATATATGCGTTAATATACAATATTTGTTTTTCTGACGTACTTCACTTTGTATGACAGTCTTTAGATGCATCCACGTCTCTACAAATGACCCATTTTCGTTCCTTTTTATGGCTGAGTAATATTCTATTGTATATATGTACCACATCTTTATCCATTCGTCTGTCAATGGGCATTTAGGTTGCTTCCATGACCTGGCTATTGTAAATAGTGCTACAATGAACATGGGGGTGCATGTGTCTTTTTGAATTATGGCTTTCTCTTGGTATATGCCCAGTAGTGGGATTGCTGGGTCATATGGTAGCTCTATTTTTAGTTTTTTAAGGAACCTCCATACTGTTCTCCATAGTAGCTATCAATTTACATTGCCACCAACAGTGCAAGAGGGTTCCCTTTTCTCCACACCCTCTCCAGCATTTGCTGTTTGTAGATTTTCTGATGATGCCCATTCTTACTGGTGTGAGGTGATACCTCATTGTTGTTTTGATTTGCATTTCTCTAATGATTAGTGATGTTGAGCAGCTTTTCATGTGCTTCTTGGCCATCTGTATGTCTTCTTTGGAGAAATGTCTGTTCAGGTCTTCTGCCCATTTTTGGATTGGGTTGTTTTTTTAATATTGAGCTGCATGAGCTGTTTATATTTTGGAGATTAATCCTCTGTCCATTGATTCGTTTGCAAATATTTTCTCCCATTCTGAGGGTTGTCTTTTCGTCTTGTTTATGGTTTCCTTTGCTGTGCAAAAGCTCTTAAGTTTGATTAGGTCCCATTTGTTTATTTTTATTTTTATTTCCCTTACTTTATGAGGTGGATCAAAAAAGATCTTGCTGTGATTTATGTCAAAGAGTGATCTTCCTATGTTTTCCTCTAAGAGTTTTATAATGTCCGGTCTTACATTTAGGTCTCTAATCCATTTTGAGTTTATTTCTGTGTATGGTGTTAGGGAATGTTCCAACTTCATTCTTTTACATGTAGCTGCCCAGTTTTCCCAGCACCACTTATTGAAGAGACTGTCTTTTCTCCACTGTATATTCTTGCCTCCTTTGTCATAGATTAGTTGACCATAGGTGTGTGGGTTTATCTCTGGACTTTCTATCTTGTTCCATTGATCTATGTTTCTGTTTTTGTGCCAGTACCATATTGTCTTGATTACTGTAGCTTTGTAGTATATATAGTCTGAAGTCAGGGAGTCTGATTCCTCCAGCTCCACTTTTTTCCCTCACGACTGCTTTGACTATTTGGGGTCTTTTGTGTCTCCATACAAATTTTAAGATTTTTTGGTTCTAGTTCTGTAAAAAATGCGATTGGTAATTTGATAGGGATTGCATTGAATCTGTAGATTGCTTTGGGACAAATATCAACAATATTGATTCTTCCAATCCAAGAACATGGTGTATCTCTCCATCTGTTGGTATCATCTTTAATTTCTTTCATCACTGTCTTATAGTTTTCTGTATACAGGTGTTTTGTCTCCCTAGGTAGGTTTATTCCTAGGTATTTTATTCTTTTTGTTGCAGTGGTAAATGGGAGTGTTTCCTTAATTTCTCTTTCAGAGTTTTCAGCATTAGTGTATAGGGATGCAAGAGATTTCTGTGCATTAATTTTGTATCCTGAAACTTTACCAAATTCATTGATTAGCTGTAGTAGTTTTCTGGTGGCATCTTTAGGATTCTCTATGTATAGTATCATGTCATCTGCAAACAGTGACAGTTTTACTTCTTCTTTTCCAATTTGTATTCCTTTTATTTCTTTTTCTTCTCTGATTGCTGTGGCTAGGACTTCCAAAACTATGTTGAATAATAGTGATGAGAGTGGACATCCTTGTCTTTTTCCTGATCTTAGAGAAAGTGCTTTCAGTTTTTCACCATTGAGAATGATGTTTGCTGTGGGTTTGTCGTATCTGGCCTTTATTATGTTGAGGTAGGTTCCCTCTGTGCCCACTTTCTGGAGAGTTTTTATCATAAATGGGTGTTGAATTTTGTCAAAAGCTTTTACTGCATCTATTGAGATCATATGGTTTTTATTCTTCAGTTTGTTAATATAGTGTTTCACATTGATTGATTTGTGTATATTGAAGAACTCTTGCATCCCTGGGATAAATCCCACTTGATCATGGTGTATGATCCTTTTAATCTGTTGTTGGATTCTGTTTGCTAGTATTTTGTTGAGGATTTTTGCATCTATATTCATGAGTGATATTGGTCTGTAATTTTCTTTTTTCGTAGTATCTTTGTCTGGTTCTGGTATCAGGGTGAGGGTGGCCTCATAGAATGAGTTTGGGAGTGTTCCTATGCAAATTTTTGGAAGAGTTTGAGAAGGATGGGTATTAGCTCCTCTCTAAATGATTGATAGAATTCACCTGTGAATCCATCTAGTCCTGGACTTTTATTTGTTGCAAGATTTTTAATCACAGTGTCAGTTTCATTACTTGTGATTGGTCTGTTCATATTTTCTGTTTCTTCCTTGTTCAGTCTCAGAAGGTTATACCTTTCTAAGAATTTGTCCATTTCTTCCAGCTTGTCCATTTTATTGGCGTAGAGTTGTTTATAGTAGTCTCCTAGGATGCTTTGTATTTCTGTGGTGTCTGTTATAACTTCTCCTTTTTCATTTCTAATTTTATTGATTTGAGTCCTCTCTCTTTTTCTTGATGAATCTGGCTAATGGTTTATCAATTTTGTTTATCTTCTCAAAGAACCAGCTTTTAGTTTTATTGATCTTTGCTATTGTTTTCTTTGTTTCTATTACATTTATTTCTACTCTGATCTTGATGATTTCTTTCCTTCTGCTGACTTTGGGTTTTGTTTGTTCTTCTTTCTCTAGTTTCTTTAGGTGTAAGGTTAGATTGCTTATTTGAGATTTTTTTTTGTTTCTTGAGGTAGGCTTGTACTGCTGTAAACTTCCCTCTTAGAACTGCTTTTGCTGCATCCGATCAGTTTTGGATCGTCGTGTTTTCATTGTCATTTGTCTCTAGGTATTTTTAAATTTCGTCTTTGATTTCTTCAGTGATCTCTTAGTTATTTAGTAACATTGTTTAGCCTCCATGTGTTTGTGTTTTTTACGTTTTTTTCCCTGTAATTCATTTCTAATCTCATAGCGTTGTGGTCAGAAAAGATGCTTGATATGACTTCAATTTTCTTAAATTGACTGAGGCTTGATTTGTGACCCAAGATGTGATCTATCCTGGAGAATGTTCCGTGTGCACTTGAGAAGAAAGTGTAATCTGCTGTTTTTGGATGGAATGTCCTATAAATATCAATTAAATTTATCTGGTCTATTGTGTCATTTAAAGCTTCTGTTTCGTTATTTTCATTTTGGATGATCTGTCCATTGGTGTAAGTGAGGTGTTAAAGTCCCCCAGTATTACTGTGTTACTGTTGATTTCCTCTTTTTTTTTTTTTCTCGGTATGCGGGCCTGTCACTGTTGTGGCCTCTCCCGCTGTGGAGCACAGGCTCCAGCGGCCATGGCTCACGGGCCCAGCCGCTCCGCGGCATGTGGGATCTTCCCAGACCGGGGCACGAACCTGTGTCCCCTGCATCGGCAGGTGGACTGTCAACCACTGCGCCACCAGGGAAGCCCTGATTTCCTCTTTT
>NW_020837969.1:23613438-23646370 GCF_003676395.1 Aethalodelphis obliquidens | reverse complement strand
CGGTACGCGGGCCTCTCACTGTTGTGGCCTCTCCCGTTGCGGAGCACAGGCTCCGGACGCGCAGGCTCAGCGGCCATGGCTCACGGGCCCAGCCGCTCCGCGGCATGTGGGATCTTCCCGGACCGGGGCACGAACCCGCGTCCCCTGCATCAGCAGGCGGACGCTCAACCGCTGCGCCACCAGGGAAGCCCCTGATTTCCTCTTTTATGGCTATTAGCATTTGCCTTATGTACTGAGATGCTTTCTGTGTTGGATGCATATATATTTATAATTGTTATATCTTCTTTTTGCATTGATCCTTTGATCTTTTTGTGGTGTCCTTCCTTGTCTCTTGTAACGTTCTTTATTTTAAAGTCTATTTTATCTGATATGAGTATTGCTATTTCAGCTTTCCTTTGATTTCCATTTGCATGGAATATCTTTTTCCATCCCCTCACTTTCAGTCTGTTTGTGTCCCTAGGTCTGAAGTGGGTCTCTTGTAGACAGCATATATATGGGTCTTGTTTTTGTATCCATTCAGCAAGCCTGTGTCTTTTGGTTGGAGCATTTAATCCATTCACGTTTAAGGTAATTATCAATATGCATGTTCCTATGACCATTTTCTTAATTGTTTTGGGTTTGTTTTTGTAGGTCCTTTTCTTCTCTTGTGTTTCCCACTTAGAGAAGTTCCTTTAGCATTTGCTGTAGAGCTGGTTTGGTGGTGCTGAATTCTCTTAGCTTTTGCCTATCTGTAAAGCTTTTCATTTCTCCATCAAATCTGAATGAGATCCTTGCCAGGTAGAGTAATCTTGGTTGTAGGTTCTTCCCTTTCATCACTTTAAGTATATCATGCCACTCCCTTTTGGCTTGTAGTAGAGTTTCTGCTGAGAAATCAGCTGTTAACCTTATGGGAGTTCCCTTGTATGTTATTCGTTGTTTTTCCCTTGTTGCTTTTAATAATTTTTCTTTGTCTTTAATTTTTGTCAGTTTGATTACTACGTGTCTTGGCGTGTTTCTACTTGGGTTTATCTTGTATGGGACTCGCTGCGCTTCCTGGACTTGGGTGGCTATTTCCTTTCCCATGTTGGGGAAGTTTTCGACTGTAATCTCTTCAAATATTTTCTCGGGTCCTTTCTCTCTCTCTTCTCCTTCTGGGAGCACTATAATGTGAATGTTGTTGCGTTTAATGTCGTCCCAGTGGTCTCTTAGGCTGTCTTCATTTCTTTTCATTCTTTTTTTTTATTCTGTTCTGCAGCAGTGAATTCCACCATTCTGTCTTCCAGGTCACTTATTCGTTCTTCTACCTCAGTTATTCTGCTATTGATTCCTTCTAGTGTAGTTTTCATTTCAGTTATTGTATTGTTCATCTCTGTTTGTTCTTTAATTCTTCTAGGTCTTTGTTAAACATTTCTTGCATCTTCTCGATCTTTGCCTCCATTCTTTTTCAGAGGTCCTGGATCATCTTCACTATCATTATTCTGAATTCTTTTTCTGGAAGGTTGCCTATCTCCACTTCATTTAGTTGTTTTTCTGGGGTTTTATCTTGTTCCTTCATCTGGTAAATAGCCCTCTGTCTTTTCATCTTGTCTTTCTGTGAGTGTGGTTTTTGTTCCACAGGCTGCAGGATTGTAGTTCTTCTTGCTTCTGCTGTTTGCCCTCTGGTGGATGAGGCTATCTAAGAGGCTTGTGCAAGTTTCCTGATGGGAGGGACTGGTGGTGGGTAGAGCTGGGTGTTGCTCTGGTGGGCAGAGCTCAGTAAAACTTTAATCTGCTTGTCTGCTGATGGGTGGGGCTGGGTTCCCTCCTTGTTGGTTGTTTGGCCTGAGGCAACCCAACACTGGAGCCTACCTGGGCTCTTTGGTGGGGCTAATGGTGGACTCTGGGAGGGCTCACACCAAGGAGCACTTCCCAGAAACTCTGCTGCCAGTTTCCTTGTCCTCACAGCCACAGCCACCCCCCACCACTGCAGGAGACCCTCCAACACTAGCAGGGAGGTCTGGTTCAGTCTCCCCTGGGGTCACTGCTCCTTCCCCTGTGTCCCGTTGCGCACACTACTTTGTGTGTGCCCTCCAAGAGTGGAGTCTCTGTTTCCCCCAGTCCTGTGAAAGTCCTGCAGTCAAATCTCGCTAGCCTTCAAAGTCTGATTCCCTAGGAATTCCTCCTCCCGTTGCCGGACCCCCAGCTTCGGAAGCCTGACGTGGGGCTCAGAACCTTCACTCCAGTGGGTGGACCTCTGTGGTATAAATGTTCTCCAGTCTGTGAGTCACCCACTCAGCAGTTATAGGATTTGATTCTGCTGTGATTACACCCCTCCTACCATCTCATTGTGGCTTCTCCTTTGTCTTTGGATGTGAGGTATCTTTTTTGGTGAGTTCCAGTGTCTTCCTGTCGATGATTGTCCCGCAGCTAGGTGTGATTCTGGTGTTCTCGCAAGAGGGAGTGAGAGCTCGTCCTTCTACTCCACCATCTTGGTTCAGGACCAGGTGATTCAGTTTTACATATATATATATAGTCTTTTTCAGATTCTCTCTTGTATTAAAGTTATTACAAGATATTGAGTATAGTTCCCTGTGCTGTACAGTAGGCCCTTGTTGTTCATCTATTTTATATATAGTAGTGTGTATATGTTAATCCCAAACTCCTAATTTATCCCCCCCCCATCCACTTTGGTAACCATAACTTTGTTTTCTGTGTCTGTGAGTCTATTAAATAACTATATGTTGACTCAAGAGGATTTAGTTCTGTAAATAGAACTGCCAAGCAAATGGTATCTTTGTGTTTCTGAAACAGTTGTTTACTTACCGCTTCAGATCGACATTCAGTTTTCTTGCATGATAAACTATAACTGCATGTCTTAGAATATATGTTTTAACTCGATCTCTCAGGCTCTAGTGTCAGGTGAAATATCCAGTTCTGAAATTAGCTGAGTCAGTTAACCTCGCTGTGAACAGTAGATGTAGACTTGAAGTTATGGGCAAAGTTGGTAGTTGAATTGGTTTTACCTTTGACTCTCTAATAATTTTAAGATGTCTTCCTGGAGAAGAATGTTGTACCCCTGCTCAGTCACACTTGAGCCTTAATCACTTGAGCAAGCTTTCTGAATTTGCCCAGAGAGATTCTTTTAACTTCAGCTCCTAAATAAATTGGACTGCCCATCTCTAGGACCTCTGAGGTATATTTCAGCTGGTATCTTACCCACTTCTTTCTTTGTATACTTGTACTTTGCCACTAAGCATGATTTTTTTAAGTGAAAATCTCCTGTCATTCATCTTTGTCCTCCACCCCTTTGATGGGGTTGCCGACGGGCTGGAGAAGAGTGACGGTAGCCCTTCCTCGCTACCCCCCTGAGCAGTGCTTCGTGCGGCAGCCCCCTTCTAGCAGCTGTGGTGAACCTCTGTGGTGTATATTTTCTGTCTTCTAGCCTTAGTCTAAAGTTCCATTTCATTTCCCTACCTCTACCCACCTTTTTCCTGCCAAGTGCAGTGTTTGTTTATAGCAAACTCTAGTAGGCAGCCTGAGTTCAAACCCTGGCTCCACAGCTTGATGGCTGCCAGTCTCTGCACCTCTGACTCCTTATCTAAGACAGGGATGATCGTACTTGCTGATCTCCTGGGGCGGTTGTATTAAGATACTACTGGTGTAAAGTCCTGACCAGAAATTAGCAATGAGTATTAAATGAAGAAAAGCTAAAAATAAAAGTAGCTATTTTATCTTGTTTTAAATGTCATCCTATTTTCTTTTGGAAAAAGATGCAAAATAAGTAGAAGTGTTGATATGACTTCTCTGTGGAGAATGTACTTCAAAAGAGGTTTTCTATAGAGTGGTTCTAGAACTCTGAAAAATGCAGTTTCATTATATCTTTTTAAAATTTTATTATTTTTTTTTTTGGCTGCGTTGCGTCCTCGTTGCTGCGCGCGGGCTTTCTCTAGTTGCGGTGAGCGGGGGCTACTCTTTGTCACGGTACACAGGCTTCTCATTACAGTGGCTTCTCTTGTTGCGGAGCACAGGCCCTAGAGCACACAGTCTTCAGTAGTTGTGGCACGTGGCCTCAGTAGTTGTGGCTCGAGGACTCTAGAGCGCACGCTCAGTAGTTGTGGCGCACGGGCTTAGTTGCTCTGTGACATGTGGGATCTTCCCGGACCAGGGCTCGAACCCGTGTCCCCTGCATTGGGGGCAGGCATATAGAAAAAATGTGAGAGACAATAAAAAGTCAAACCTAATTGTAAATATCATCTTTTTGTTTAATTCTTTGTGACTAGATTTTAGGTTTTTTTTTTTAAGTAACATGATTTTTTTGGAGTCTGTTAGAAATACTATTCTATAGAAAGGTACATCGTTGTGAGGGTGATTTCTCCCTCAAAATTAAATTCCTATTCTAACTCAGATTGCCTAAAACGTGAAGGAGTCAGCTGAAATTAAGACCAAAGTGGTACTGGAAAAAGCCCTGTTTTGAGGTAGTGGCAAAAATAAAACCCATCCTAATGCCAATTGGAGAACAGCTACAAAAAATATGGGTATGAATGATATGGTATGTCGGCCTTCAAGGTTAATTTCTGTCTAGAGAAAAACTGTTTGCATAAAATAGTTAAGGCAT
Source organism: Aethalodelphis obliquidens (assembly GCF_003676395.1). Taxonomy (NCBI): domain Eukaryota; kingdom Metazoa; phylum Chordata; class Mammalia; order Artiodactyla; family Delphinidae; genus Aethalodelphis; species Aethalodelphis obliquidens. Next base: position 23,641,797 of record NW_020837969.1, on the reverse strand, counting down.
GTCTTCCAAGAAGGCGATTAGCTCTTATCATGAACTTAAATTAGCAGTCCAGCTTTGGAGCTGATTGCACATTTGACTGTCTTACGTGTGTAGAGAGATTGCTTCTGCCATTTGTTTCTGCAGCAGCAGTATGCACAGTGATTTAGAAAGAGAGTGTGCCTGGAGAGCCGGTCTGGCACTGCCAAGGACATTCTGTGGCTAGAACTTTTTTTTTTTTTCTTTTTTTTTTTGCGGTATGCGGGCCTCTCACCTAGATAGCTCGTCTCTTTCTACTATAACAAAGAATGACATGATTACAGTGGAATATGAGGTTAAAACCCAATTTTACTGACTGAACAAATCATGTTCCGTGCTTCTCTAAGCCAACCTTTCATAGCAGACAGGTAAAGTAACTAAAGCAAACTAGACTAACATGAACTACTGCTAATGACTAGAAAACAGACCTTTTAAAATCAATTCATCATTTCTCGACTTTACGTATGATGTGTAAAATCATGTTCATAGATAGAAAAAATGAAGATACTTTATAAACGTTTCACATGGAGTAGTTTTATTTGCAACATGTGCCTTTTATTCTACTTTGAAGATCTTGCAGAAAGTTTTCTTTCAGTGTTTTTTTCAGGACAAATGCTCTGAAGGACTTGGTGAATGAAGTCCTCTTTGATGAAAGGAAACCAGAATACCAGAAATTGAAGATAAAATTAATGCCAAAACAATCACTGCACTTTAGACTATGTAAACTATATTTCTGAACTTAGATTTTCTAAGAAAAATGGCATTAAAATCACTGTCATCTTCAAAGAAGGCTAAGTCAGAGCTGCAACAGCATTTCACATTTAGTTTTGGGGTTTTCCTCATATATATATATATATATATATATATTTTTAATATTTATTTATTTATTTGGCTGCACCGGGTCTTAGTTGCAGCACACGGGATCTTTAGTTGCAGCACACGGGATCTTTAGTTGCGGCATGCGGGATCTAGTTCCCTGACCAGGGATCGAACCTGGGCCCCCTGCATTGGGAGCCCGGATTCTTAACCACTGGACCACCAGGGAAGTTCCTCCTCATATTCTTTTTTGTTTGTTTGTTTTTGCGGTACGCGGGCCTCTCACTGTTGTGGCCTCTCCCGTTGCGGAGCACAGGCTCCGGACGCGCAGACTCAGCGGCCATGGCTCACGGGCCCAGCTGCTCCGTGGAATGTGGGATCCTCCCGGACCGGGGCACGAACCCGTGTCCCCTGCACTGGCAGGCGGACTCTCAACCACTGCACCACCAGGGAAGCCCGCTCCTCATATTCTTAAATTGAGATGTAATTCACATACTATAAAAGTCGCCCTATAAAGTGTACAGTTCAGTGGTTTTAGTATATTCATAAAGTTTTGCAACCATCTCCACCATATAATTGCAGAACATTTTCATCACCCCAGAAAAAAAAACCCCTGCCCACTAGCAGTCACTCCTCATTCTCCCTTCCCCCCATCCCCTGGCAGCCACTGATTTACTTTCTGTCTCTATGGATTTGCCTGTTCTAGACATTGTATATGAATGGAATCATGTAATACGTAATGTTTTGTGTCTGGCTGGAGATTCTTCCATGCTGAGCATGTGTCAGTACTTCATTCCTTTTTGTGGCTGAATAAAATTCCCTTATATGAATATGGCACTGTGGTTGTTTTCATAATTAAGTTATTGCCATCTGGAATTTGTTTTGAAGTTTAAAAAGTTATTTTTTTCAGATTGAAAAAGTAATACATATTTGTTTTTTAAAAATTTGAACATCTCAGAAATGTAGGGGAAAAGCAAATGCTCTCCACTGTTGCACCCACCTTCCCCGTCCACTACCATCCTGCCTCAGAGGCAAACATTAGTTTTCCAGGCCTTGTTCTCTGTGTGCAAAAAACATGGGTTTTGGGGGGTAGGGAGGATGTTTGTGGTGTATTGTTTTCATTAAAGTGGGATCACAGTTATACTGAAATCTTTTTTTTTAACCAAACAATCTGTCTTGGCCTGTGTACATACATATAGTTCATTCTTTCTTAATTTCAACAGACCATATGATTTATTCTTGTGTTTCCAAGCTTGACGTTGCCTGGCATACAGACTCTTGACTGTGGTTGAACTGAACGAAAAGGTTTATTTCTTTGTATTGAAAAAAAAAAAAAGGTCAGTTCTCATTTATGGAAGAACCTTGTAACTGTAGGAGGACAGGCCACCCTACTTACATTAACCTAGCCCTGTAGGATTTGGAACTTCATTTAATCTCATCTGTTTTGGAGATCACTCTGTTCTATGGCTTTCTTTAGATGAATTTGCCTAGGAGTAAGAGGTAGACTCTAATGTTTTATAGCAGATTATGTGTACATAGAGGGGAAAGAAAATAACTTGTATACTGGCTCTGCCAACACCAAATACGGTAGCCCTTTGGGATCATGGCTCTGGCAGTGGGCACCAGCACAAAGCTAAAAATAGAATGCCACCTGTTGAGAAGCTGGGGAGACTTGACATTTATATGTTCTGCATTCTTAAAATGTGGGTAGAGGAAAAATAAAGCATTATATGTGAATGTCATTCCCAAAGCTTTATTTTTCTCAGTTCTTTTCCTAAGATAGATTTGACTTTATAGCAACAAGAAAGAATTTGTTTTAAATGGGTGAGAAAGGAAGCAAGTTTGAATGGATAGGTATACAGTGACGCGTTAAACTTGCTGGTATACTGTTAAGCTTTATGCCTGGATGTGTCTGTGCCGGGTGGCGTTTACCATCACCACAGTCCTTCACTTCACAGTTTAAACTTGGTCTTGTCAGAGTCTTAGAGATAATTAAACTTTGGGTGCTAAGTCACATTAAAAAGCACTCGTGAGAATTATATATAGAATTACACGGTGTACAGAAAAGAGTGTAGCAGTCCTAAGACCACTGTATGTAGAAAGGCCTCATTTCAAGGTTGTCTGGTGTCTGGAAACTTGGATTTGGGGAGGCTTCCCACCATCCCCTGTTAAGTGTGGCTCGCTGTGCCTAAACTGTTTATGCAAACAGTGTGATTTATGCGGAACACGTGCTGTGCTTTTGAAGTCTGGAAGTTTGGTACATGCTAGGCGGGGGGTATCCATGTGACCAGCTCCCCTTTACAAATCCTGGGCACAGAGCCTCTAATGAGCTTCCCCGTGACTGACGGATTTCACATGTGTAGCTTCAGCTTGCTGCTGCAGGTGTTAGGCTCACTCTCTGCAGCTCCACTGGGAGAGGACTCTGGAGGCTTGCGCTCGATTTACTCAGGGCTGTGCCGCATGTGCCCTTTTTTGCTGATTTTGCTTTTTTGCTGTAATAAATCATAGCCATGAGTACGACTACGTGCTGAGTTGTGTGGACCTTCTTTTATGAATCACCACCAAACCTGGGGCTGGTCTTGGGGACTCCAGACACACAAGGGTTTTTACACTGAGAATTCCAAGTATCGGATGAACTGTATACTTACTTCTGCCAGTCCAGCACATTCTTTCCTTGAAGGCAAGCCAGAGTGATCTCACAGTAAGGTCACTTTACAGTAAAGGGTGTTAGCTATAAATCAAGTGTTTAGAAACATCAGGAATCTGTACAGTAAAGATCAAAATACTGGAGGGGGCTGGCTCTGGCCTGACAAAGTACGTCACTGTTATGTAGATAAAAGCTTAGGAAGTATTATGGTAAAGCAAACACACACACACACACACACACACACACTGTAAATCACATATCTTAACCCATCCTCATAGTTTTATAAAACCTGTGCTGGGTTAAGATAACCATATATCCTTAAAAGAACAATTGTGGGACTTCCCTGGTGGCACAGTGGTTAAGAATCCACCTGCCAATGCAGGTGGTCTGGTCTGGGAAGATCCCACATGCCGCGGAGCAACTAAGCCCGTGCGCCGCGACTACTGAACCTGTGCTCTAGAGCCCGTGAGCCACAACTACTGAGCCCATGTGCCACAACTACTGAAGCCCACACGCCTAGAGCCCGTGCTCCGCAAGAGAAGCCCGCGCACAGCAATGAAGAGTAGCCCCCCGCTCACCGCAACTAGAGAAAGCCTGCCTGCAGCAACGAAGACCCAACGCAGCCAAAAATAAATAAATTTTTTTTAATTGAATTGGATAATATTTACCTTTTGGGGCTTTTTATTTCTATATTTAAAGTGAGACAGTAATGATAATGTTCGTATATGAAGCAGTTTTCCTTTTTAGAGTTGGAACCATTGGCTGAGTATTTTTTTTTTAATTAATAACAAAAATAGACATCGGGTCCAATTGAACTCTAATGACTTACGCTCTTCAGTTTGATTTTTTTTTCTGAACAAAATTGGGAAGCTATCTTATGAATAAACTTGGTAAAAATGCTGTTTCATTTGTGATCTCGGACATTTCTGGCCGTTTGCCAGACCTTTAAGGAGACGCTTGATAATCTCTAAAATTTCCTTCAGTTCTAATCGGAATTACACCTTGTAGCAGCTCTGCCCTCATTCTCGCCCCATCCCAGTGACTGATTGGGCAGCAGGGAGCATGTGTCTCAGCTGGCCAGTGAGAATTCTGGGAAAACTTTGTGAGATGGATAGACTAGACTGGCATGTGCCCTTTGGCCTTTTGCCCCTTCTTGCTGAGTAAGATACCAGATGCAGTGCCTACAGATGCATCATCATTTTATGACCATGAGATGGTGATTCTGTTTACTAAGGATGGCAGAGAAGGTGAAGGGAAAGAGTATGCTGCCCCAGTGGTCCTTGAGAAGCTGCACCAACCCAGCGCTGCCTATGTCCAGGCTTCTTGTTACATGAGAAAAATAAACCCACAGTTTAGGTCTTCTCTTCCACCCTGAGAAAAAGATACTTCAGTAACATGATGATAATAAAATAATGTATTTTGCCACACAGCTAAGAATCAACCCTTAGAGAATTTGAATTTGGAAAAGCATAGCTATTTCCATATTACACATGTGGAAGGTAAGACTTCACATTTTAGAGAGACACAGACTCACAGATACCTAGTCTCAGTGAAGAAACTGAAGTGTATATAGGTCTTAGGGTTACACAGTTAGATTTCAAATGGGAGAACTCATTTTTCTGGAAGACTTCTGCACATATCTCATTCTAACTAATTATAGGCAAAGAGAAGAAAAATATGGACTACACTGTTCATAACTCTTGGGAAGTTTACCAGGCTAACTTAAGCAGAAATGTCATTTGCCAGAAGAATGTTTAGTAGCCTAGACTCAGAAGGCAAGCTGGAGAACGAACTTGGAAATTTTGCAGAAATTAAAGAGAGATTGGAGCCGCAGTCAAAATCATACCATAGAAACGATTTAGAACGCTGGAGAGAACACCTGTGTGGGAGTAGAACTTGCCATTGTTTCTACTGCTTAGAGTCATTTCAGGTTAAAAGTCTGGGCTAGGTGCATCCAGTTGGCATAGATGAACCTGGAGGTAGACTGACTTTCTTTGTGATTCTAACAGTGTGTATACAGACTTTCGTTGGGATTTTGTTTTACGTATTCTAACATCAGTGTTTTGGATTGGTGTAATAGGACGAAATAGTCACTGAAAGCAAGTTGAGGTGAATGATACATGTCTTTGTAGTAATGTGAACCAACCTACCCTTATCTTTCATCTTACATCTTACATCTTACATGTAGGTCAACAGAACAGATGCATTAATATAATGATTTCCAAGCTTTTTAGTCTCGTGACCCCTTTTTACTCTTAAAACTTAAGGAGATCAGTATAGTAAGTGAATAAAAGTTTTTCAACAAAACTTCATAGTGTCACTATTACAAGTTTGGGAACTAATAAAGCCATCAATGTAGACAATCTCCCTACCTAGACTTAAAAATTAACTTTTTGATTTAAAATACAGAAAATATAACTTTACATTTTAAGTCAACTGTTATAAAAATAGTTTAAAACCTTCTTTCATTTAACAGTTTAAACAATGAAGGCTAATTCAGAGCTTTATATTCTCAAATGCTTTCATATAAATAGTCTTCTTGGGCCTCTCAAAAAATGTGACCTCTTAATTAGGATTGACTGAATCAATTATTTTTGAGGCATATTGTAACTTATTCTACAAATATCTTTATACTACAGATGTCAGTATTATTGTTATCCTGTGTGCTGTAAATATTTCCCCAGGCATTTTTCTTTTATCTCTTTCTGTAAACAGAAGTTTTTATTTTGTTTGGTTTGAGCTCATCAAAGCCAGCGTGTTTGAGGTGGAGAGTTTACCTGTTCTTTTTATCTCTGGTGCCTGGCCTATACTAGACACCTGACAGATGTGACATGGATACGTGAACCTTACTCTTCAGGAATACTTTGATATGTCACGTGATTGCGGTGTATGGTGCACATCAGAGCGAATGGCTTATCAGCCTCCTAACTTGTCCTGTGTGGGAACTATATATTAAGGAATCTTTCCTCTGTTTTTGGTAATACTTCCTTTAGTAGGTTCTTTAAGCAGGGTGAGCTTGTTAAAAATTCTTAATGTTACATGACTTGAGGATTCTGTTTTAAATATTTCTGGAAAATGTTGGTTATTTGCTCCCATTTGACTTGAAAAACAAATTACTTGATGCTTGCTAAGCAGATGACATAGTGATTTTACTCACTTTTAAGCTTGTTGCCATGACTTTTTCCAGTTGTTAGTTCCATTGCAGAAGGTTATGTTGCTCTTGAAAGACCTCTCTGCTACTTGTTTTCTCAATCTTCAGCCATTATACTAGGATCCTTTTAACTTTGGGATTTGGCTTCTATAAATTGGTTTTTGGGTTTTTTCAGAGATTTTTTTCTTTTTTTAATGTGGACCATTACTAAAGTCTTTATTGAATTTGTTACAGTATTGCTTCTGTTCTATGTTTTTTATGGTTTTTTGGCCACAAGGCGTGTAGGATCTTAGCTCCCCAACCAGGGATTGAACCTGTACCCCGTGCATTGGAATGGCGAGGTCTTTAACTGCTGGACTGCCAGGGAAGTCCCTATAAATTGGTTTTTATATTAAGGACTTTTTGTCTTTAACCCCAGTTCATTAATGCTTTGGGCTTGACTTGAATGACTCTGCTGTGAAAGTTTGGTCCTGTGATCTGAACCAGCTATTTGAAGAACCTAACATGATTGTGTCTGAAAATTGTTAGAGCAGTTTTCTTGGTGTGGAACTCCTAGACAGTTTTTCTTGTTAAACAGGGGATCTTGTAGTTTTGTGACTTGCCTTTTTCATTTATATACCAGATACCCATTATATCAAATATACTTCTATAACATTCTTAATGTCTACTTAGTATTCCATTCTGTGGATGTTTCATATTTGTTTTCTTAACTATCCAGTGTACATTTATAGTTTCGTTTTTCTTTTTCTTAAAAGCAATCATTCCTTTACTTATATCCATACATATTTATCTGATTTTATTCATAGTGTAGATGCCTAGAAGTGGAGTTGCTTGGTCCAATGTGTAACCATGTATCAGTTAGTGTTAGGTTTGGTTTGTGTAACAGAAAATCCAAAATAATAAAGGCTGAACCAAGGTTGCAGTTTGTATTTCTCCATGTACAGGAAAATCTGGAGATAGGCAGTCCAGGGGTGATAACTCCACTGAGGTATCAGGAAACCAGACATCTTGCTGTGTTAGTTTCCTGGGGCTGCTGTAACAAATTACCACTAACTGGGTGGCTTAAAACAACAGACATTTATCCCTCACGGCCCTGGGGGCTGGAAGTCCAAAACCTAGGTGTCAGCAGGGCCACGCACCCTCTGGAGGCTGTAAGAGAGAATCTGTTCCTTGCCTCTTCCAGCGTCTGGAGACTGCTAGCACTCCTGGCCACGTCACTTCAATCTGCCTCTCTCTTCACATGGACTTCTCTATCCGTGTGTCTGTCTCAAAACTCCCTCTCCCTCTCTAATAAGGGTGTATGTAATTACATTTAGGGCCTATTGGGATAATCTAGGATAAGTGCCTCCCCCAAGATGCTTAATCACATCTTTTTCATACGAGGTAATATACACAGGTTCTGGTGATCGGGAAGGGAGCATCGCTTTGCAGTGTGTTTTGTCAGCCTGCCACACCTTCCAGCACTCTGCTTGCTCTTCCTAGGGAAGAGCAAGCCCCTCTCTGTGGTAGAGGTGGCTCCTGGAGTCCAGCCATCACATATACATTCTAGGAAACAGGATGGAGAGTGATGAAGGGCACATCCCCTTTTTAAGGAAACTTTCTGGTTCCCACATAACACTCCTTACATCATACAGACCAGAACTTAGTCTTACAGCCATTTGTGGTTGTATGAGAGGGTGGTGCTATGGACTGAATATTTGTATCTTCTCAAAATTCATAGGTGATGCCTGATCCCCAGTGTGATGGTACTTGGAGGTGGGGCCTTTGGTAGCTAATTAGGTCATGAGGGTAAAGCCCTTATGAATGGAATTAGTGCCCCTTATCAGACGAGACACTAGAGAGATGACCTCTCTTTCTTAATACCATGTGAAGAAGGCGTACACAGCAAGAAGGCGTCCCTCTGCAAACCAGGATGAGGGTCCTCACCAGGAATCGAATCAACCGGCACCTTGATCTTGGGTTTCTCAATCTTCAGAACTGTGAGGAATAAATTTCTGTTGTTTAAGCCACCTAGTCTGTTATTTGTTACGGCAGCCTGGACTAAGGCAGCTGGGAAATGTAGTTTTTCAGCTCGGAGCATGGCTATCTGATTGAATACAATGAGTTTAATTATTGAGAAGGAAAGGGATAGTGGATATTGAGGTTAGGCAGTCTTTGCCTCAGATCAGTTTGCATTTTGTTAGCTTTCCAGATATGTGCGTTCCTGCCTATAGGGTATGAGAATAGGCATAGAAATCCCATGCCCCTTAGTTATTACCTCTCGGCCCTAGGCAACCCTAATCTTCTGTCTCTGTAGATTTGTCTGTTCTAAACAATTCACGTAAATGGAGTCATACAATACATGACCATTTGTGACTATCTTCTTTCACTTAATATGTTTTCAGAGTTATAGCATGTGTCAGGACGTCATTTCTTTTTCTTTTTATTATTAATAGTCCATTGAATGAATAATACCATATTTGTCTATTCATTAGTTAATGGACATTTAGGTGGTTTCCACTTTTTGGCTATTGTAATGCTGCCATGAACATGTGTAAACTTAAGTTTTCATTTCTCTTAAGTATGTATCTAGGGATGGAATTGCTGAATCACATGGTAATTCTATGTTTAACACCTTGAGGAACTGTCAGACTGTTTTCCACAGCAGTTGTACCATTTTAGATTTTCACCAACACTGTGTGAAAGTTCCAATTTCTCCACATCCTCAAAATCACTTGTAATTCTTTTTTATTTAGCCATCCTAGTAGGTGTAAACTGGAATCTTGTTGTGGTTTTAGTTTTATGATTTTATAATACACATTCAGGTGGTTTTTTCCTCCAGATTTTCTTTTAATAGACAAGAAATGATGCCTTCAGATTTGTGATTGGAGCTTCCCTGGTGGCGCAGTGGTTGAGAGTCCGCCTGCCGATGCAGGGGACACAGGTTCGTGCCCTGGTCCGGGAAGATCCCACATGCCGCGGAGCGGCTGGGGCCGTGAGCCATGGCCACTGAGCCTGAGCGTCCGGAACCTGTGCTCTGCAATGGGAGAGGCCACAACAGTGAGAGGCCTGCGTACCGGGGGAAAAAAAAAAAAAAAAAAAATTTGTGATAGAAGTTTTTTTTTAATTGTTGATTTCATTTTTTTTAACAGGCTAAGGAAATTTTAACAAAAGAATCAAATGTGCAAGAGGTCCGTTGTCCTGTTACCGTCTGTGGAGATGTGCATGGTCAATTCCATGATCTTATGGAACTCTTTAGAATCGGTGGGAAGTCACCAGATACAAACTATCTATTCATGGGTGACTATGTAGACAGAGGTTATTATTCTGTGGAGACTGTGACTCTTCTTGTGGCATTAAAGGTATGGTTAATGAAGTTTATTTTTTTTTCAAGCTTTAATAGGCAAAAGGCAAGAGTGGCGGCATTGCATATCACATGTTCTAGTTTATGATCCATTCACTTTATAGCCCCTTAAAATAACACTTCATTTTACATCTTTTGAGAGAGAGACATGAAAAAGATACATTAAACCTCTCCTGCCTACTTCTGGTAAATTATTGTTGTAGGTAATCCATAGCTGAAGTCTTGGAATCACTTTTAGTCAACTTATCCCTCATATATAGTCAACTAATAAGTTTTTAAAAAATTCTTGCCTTGCAAAATCTGTTATTCCTGTCTTTCTGTTTTTACTATCATACAATGTATATCTTCATCGCTTCACACTTTAATTAGTGCAGTAGTGTGGTAGCTAATATTTCTGCCTCCAAGATCTGACCCCTCCAGATCCACCTTGCATACGCTGCCAGATTAAACCTCTCATTTAACCTTCATCTTGTTACTCCACTGTTCCCAACTCTTCAATGATTCTGTGTTACCTGCAGAATCGTGCTCACACTCCTTGGCTGGTCCTCTACTGTCTAGCCTGAATTTGCTGCTAGTAGTTGGTAGCATAAACTCTTCCCCTCAGATCAGAGTATTTCAGTGCTCTGGCTATCTCCAAATATTTACCTGATTTCCCCAAACGATTACTCTGTCTCTGATTTCTTACCCCTTCTGCCAAGACTCAGCTCAAGTCCTACTTCTTCCATGAAGCCTTCAACCACCTTAGCTTTACTCCTTCTACTCTAAATTATCATAAAATGTATTCTCCATCCCTTATTTATGTTACATAGTGGTGTATTGCCTTGTTTCTCATACTTCCTTAAGTGAAATTAGTCCCTAACCAGCAGAATTCATGTATTATATTTGTGTGGACCTGGTACTAGATTTGAACTCTGTGCTTAGTGCTGGACACATGATGGATGCTTAGTGAATACGTGTGAAGTATGCATTTGCAGCTTTTTGGTTTGCAGAATCTGATGCTTTTTTATACTTCTTATCAGACACATTGCTAACCAAAAAGAATGCCATAAAGTATGTCTCTGTGTTCTGTTATGGAAAGGAAACTATATAAATACATTTGAAATCTTGCCAACATTTGGCAGGGCCTGTTTTTGGGGTTTTTTTGACATGTCTAAAATTTCTTTTTTTTCCCCAAAATTGTCAAATATTTAATTATTTATGAAAATTTTTAACAATACATGTGCATCATAAAAAGTTGGTTTTCAACATAATACTGTAAAATATACAGGTTCTAGGAGGTGAACTAAAGCATAACAAAGATATATAAAAAAAAGTTATTCATTTCCTTCCTACAGCTCACCATCTTCATCTCCAGCCTGGCAGGGCCTGTTTTTGTGTTCTGTTGGCAAATACATTTCTTCTGTGGGAAATAAAAGGGAGGGGGAAGTTAGTCTGTAGAGAGTTTGTCTTGGGTCCAGATCTCTTCTGTGTCTGTGGAGCATTAAAAAGTCATAGTGTTCTGGAAAGACTAAGAAGACTAGTGATAATTTGAGTATGAAAAAGATATTGGAGACAAAGAGTCAGATACGATTTTATTGTAATAAAATAGTTACCAGTTAATAAGGATTCCAGTGAGGGGAGTATGGATACACAGTATGAAGAAGGATGGCCATAAAAAAATATTTCAAAGGTTAATCAAGAGGACCTGGTGATGAATGAGAAAATTTTTTATTCTGAAAAAATTTACATTTAATGTACTAGCAGACTGAAGGACCATTTAAAGAAATGGGTCAGAGGTTAACGTGCTTAGCATAACACTAGTAAAAATACTTCCATGGGTTTCTTTGCGTTTTCCTTCAGGTGCGTTACCCAGAACGTATTACAATATTGAGAGGAAACCACGAAAGCCGACAAATTACCCAAGTATATGGCTTTTATGATGAATGTCTGCGAAAGTATGGGAATGCCAATGTTTGGAAATACTTTACAGATCTGTTTGACTATCTGCCACTTACAGCTTTAGTAGATGGGCAGGTATGTATGTGGGGACAGATAAAAGTAGGAAAAGATTTTCTGTTAGTAATTTAGGGTCTAGATTGACATGACATTCTTTCTGCATCTCCTCGGCCTTTTCTGCCTCTTTCTCTTATACTTAAAGTTTCAGAACAGGGAACTGGGTAAGTTTTATACACGTTGAGACCAGCAAGTTCTTCCTTTCATCCTCTCCATCTTCCTGCTTCCCTTTCCATCTATTGATATATCTATTTATACACCATGTGTTAAGTGACAGTTTCTGATTCTGAGTAGTAGGACAGATCTACCCCCTTGGGAACTTTCACAGTCTTCTACTAACACTCATAAAATAGAAGTCATTTCTAAATGACCAAGTGGAAGTATAGTGTAAACCAAAACTTTTAGATGTAAGTAAGGGATGAAATGCAAGGAAGTGCATTTATTTATAAATTACATTTAATTCAAAGAATGAAACAGTAAAATAAACTTGGATTAATTAAAAATAAAAGCAGAAATAGATACCAAAACTACATAGTTGATCAATATGGCCCAAAGCAGTTTTTGAATAGTCTATTAAAGAAATACAATGGTCAAAACTCATCTAGAGGGCTTCCCTGGTGGCGCAGTGGCTGAGAGTCTGCCTGCCAATGCAGGGGACACGAGTTCGTGCCCCGGTCCGGGAAGATCCCACATGCCGCGGAGCGGCTGGGCCCGTGAGCCACGGCCGCTGAGCCTGCGCGTCCGGAGCCTGTGCTCCGCAATGGGAGAGGCCACAGCAGTGAGAGGCCCGCGTAGCGCGAAAAAATAAATAAATAAATAAATAAATCCGGTATAAACATTGAGAACGAAATAACAAAAATATTTTTGCAAACTCCTAGAAAACTGAAAAACTATTACAACCAATAACAGGAATCAGTAGGGTCTTTGCTGTAAGAGAAATTTAAAATTTTTATATGTCAGCAGTAACCAACAGAAGAGTTAATGGTGGGTCACAAGCACGGAAATCGCATTCTAGAGAAAGTGGAAATATACTATATAAAATACCTAGGATTATAAAGAAAAAAGAAGTGTATTTTAAATGTTAACAGCTCTCTCTGATCATGCATTTTTTTTTCCATTGTGTATTATACATTTTCCACTGTGAATATTATTAAATGCTATTTTGAAAAGCTACTAGGATTGACATTGGTAACCATTATTTACTCTCCATTAACTTTTAGCATTTAATAAAACAAATTCATTTTCTTTTTAAATTCATAAACAGATATTCTGCCTCCATGGTGGCCTCTCCCCATCCATAGATACACTGGATCATATAAGAGCCCTGGATCGTTTACAAGAAGTTCCACATGAGGTAAACTTAGTTTTAATGAAAAAGAAAGCAATATAACCACATTGTGGTAACCCTAGATTAGTTAAATATGAATACTCATAACTTACGTCGCATACTTCCATTTTCTTTGCCAGGGCCCAATGTGTGATCTATTATGGTCAGATCCAGATGATCGTGGTGGGTGGGGTATTTCACCACGCGGCGCTGGCTACACATTCGGACAAGATATTTCTGAAACGTTTAACCATGCCAATGGTCTCACACTGGTTTCTCGTGCTCACCAACTTGTAATGGAGGTATGTCCTTTTCTTATAGGATGATCTCTGTTTCAAATAAATGTTTCTCTAATAAAGCTTCATGACTTAGAATGTCAGAAACATTCCTCCCCATTACCTAAATGAAAGGAAAAAAAAACTTCGCTGATTTTAGCAAGTAGGGAAAGTACTAGTTGGCCAAAGCGAAATTATATATCACTTTTGTAATTAATTTAGACTTCAAGAAAAATTGCAAAAAATAGTAACAAAAAATTCCTTTCTGTCCTACACTCAGATTCCTAAAATATAAATATTTTAATATTTGCTTTATCATTCTCTCTCCCTTCCTATTCCCCTTTCCCCTCACACATTACTTTTTTTTTTAGCTGTTTGAACGTCAGCTGAAGGTGAGATCCTCCTTTACATCCAAATTTCCATGTGTGTTTTGTAAAAATAAGGACTTTCTCCTAAATAACCACAGTATAGTTATCAAGGTCAGGAAATTTTCATTGATATAGTACCATTATCTAAGTGCTTTATTCAGGGAATTCCCTGGCGGTCCAGTGGTTAAGACTCTGTGCTTCCACTGCAGGGGGCACAAGTTTGATCCCTGGTCAGGGAACTAAGATCCCACAAGCCTCGCAGCACGGCCAAAAAAATAAAATAATAAAAAAAATTTTTAAGTCTATAAACGCTTTAGTCAAATTTTTATTATCTCACCAATGTCCTCTATAGCAAAAATTTTTTATAGCGAAATTTAATAACGTGTGTGCACCTATAATCTCATCCAGGATCATGCTGTATTCAGTCCCCTCGGATGTGGAAATTCCTCAGATTTCCTTTGTTTTGCATAATCTTGACATTTTTGAAGACTACAAGCAATTTTATTTTGTAGAAATAGCCTTCATTTATGGTTTGGCTGGTGTTTCCTTATGATTCGGGATGTGCGCTTTTGGCGGGCACATCACAGTATGATGATGTGTCCTTCTCGGCACATCGTATCAGGTCATGGGATCTTTCCCAGTGCTGGTGCTATTAACTAACTTGGATCACTTGGTTAAGGTGGTGCCTGCCACATTTCTCTACCATGATGTTACTATTCTTTAAACATTAAAGGAATATAAATAGAATATAATCCTTCCAAACCAGTAGGGAGTGGCTTCAAGATATTAGAGAAAATTTCACTAACCCAACAGAGGCAGAAGGGGTAACAGCATGGTAATAAAGAACGTAGATTTGTACAGTAAAGATAAACCTCATTATAATCATAAGGAATGGGAATGGATAAAAATTTTTACTTACCTAAAATACTGAGAGTCTCAAATTGGATAAATAATCAAAAAATTCACCCATTATTTGGGATTTATCTAAAACATGATGATACCACAGACTAGAAATAGAGGGATGGAAAATGGTGTATTAATACAGCAATTAGATAATTATCCAAAATACAGTTAATAATATGAATCAGAAAAGGCTGTAAGACAGTAGTATATTTAGAAATAAAAAGAGGTATTTTGCTGATGAAAAGTGGCCCAGTTATATAGGAGAGAATAATTCTTAATTTTTATTTACCTACTAATAGAGTCAAAGTATGTAAAGCAAAAATTGACATAATTTATGAGGAAGAATTGAGACATCTTCCATCATTGTGGGAGAAATCTGAATAC
Organism: Aethalodelphis obliquidens; assembly: GCF_003676395.1. NCBI lineage: Eukaryota > Metazoa > Chordata > Mammalia > Artiodactyla > Delphinidae > Aethalodelphis > Aethalodelphis obliquidens. The sequence goes on along the minus strand of NW_020837969.1, from coordinate 23,626,576 downwards.
ACATCCTAGCCTCGATCTCAAGCATAGTTTAAGCAGAAAAAGTTACTGAGCTCCATAGCTGAACCTCAGTGCAGGTGTACGTATTAAAGATGGACACCACATAAGGTAACACAGAAGACTGCATTTCCACAGAGAATACTCGTGTAACTTTTGAGTTTAGTTTTCTAAACTTAGCTATGTCAACATTATGATTTTATGGTGAAATACTGATTTTTTTTTTTTTTCTAAATGCTGCAGGGATACAATTGGTGTCACGATCGGAATGTGGTTACCATTTTCAGCGCACCGAATTACTGTTATCGTTGTGGGAACCAGGCTGCTATCATGGAATTAGATGACACTTTGAAGTATTCCTTGTAAGTAACTTTAAATTTTAATTGTATGTAATCACTTTCAGAAGGAAAATTGCAACGTGGATTATTAAAGTTAGAGGTAGAGGAGTTTTGCTTCTGGAATAGCGGAGTGAGGAACATGGCAAACCCTCTCCCCAGTAGGAACAAACACTGGACTGAAAAATGTTATTTTAAACACTTGTTTCAAGTGTTTGGAATTTGTCCTAAATGTATACAGCAAATACAGAAACACTTATTCTGGATCTGCTAACTCTCAGTATAACACCAGAGTCTGTGGAATTTGAGTCACGAGTGTTTCCTCCTGTTTCCAGATCCCCTGTACAGAAACTACACTGCAGTCGTTCTGTCCCGGGTGGGTGTGGTCAAGAAGATGGGGCTTCTCCCCTCCCCCAGTTCCCAGTCCAAGGCTGTTGTTTCTCCCCCCTGGGGGGCAGGTGCCAGCATATCTCACCTGTCCCAGTCCAGGGTTATAGAGGCTCTGCTCCCAGTGGGTGCAGTCGGTCAGGCTGAGACTCCCTTCCCCTCCCTGGCTCCTAGGGTGGAGGCTGTGTTCCAGTCATTTGTGGCAGGCAGAAAATGCTGTCTCCCCAGTTCTTGCCTCAGTGCCTACTCTAGAACAGGGGATGTCACTAAGAAGTGGGCCATCATACCTGCCTGCAACTCCGGAACAGTGGCATAGAAGTTCTGTTCAGAGAGAGATGCAGATCAAAAAGTTCCTTACCTCTGCCTGAGGGGGCTGACCTTACTTAGAACAGAGGGTCAAGAATTGCACGCCTAAGTATTTTGTTGAAGACAGTGGGTATTATGGTGGAGACCAATGAAGAAGGCTCTCATAGCTCCCGTGATACTAGTAGCAACAAGCAAAAGAGGAGAGCAAGGAGAACTTTAACAGGTAAAAGCAGGGAAAGAGATAGTGAAGAAGAGCTTTCCTGAGATCATCACAGTCAACTCTGGGAGACAAGATGGCTGTGCACGTACATTAGGCTGTATCCACACAGGAGCAGTCAGACACATCATGGTCAAAATGTTGAGAGTCTAAAAGAAATAATCTTGAAGGCAGTAAGAGAAAAATGACTTACAGGAGGGAACCTCAATTGAATAATCAGCTGACATTTCCTCAGAAAGGCAACGAAACGTACTCAAAGTGCTGAAAATAAAAAACCAAGGTCATATCCAGCACAACTTCAGAATGAACACAAAAGAAGGGCATACCCAGATAAACAAAAACAGGGAATTCAATGCTGGCAGACTTGCCATACAAGATATACTAGAGGGAGCACTTCAGGCTGAAAGCAAAGATACCAGAAAGTAAGTCAGCTGCACACACAAGGTAGTAATAGTAGAAGATGGTAGAATTGCACCTTCTTAACTGATTTAAAAACCAGTTGCATGACACAGTAAGGATATATTTGTAGTATAATTGAACTTAAAAGAAACAATATATAGAAATGCAGCCGTAGATTTGATAGTAACAGCACAGAGGAGGTGGGTGGGAACAAAGCTGTACTAAAGAAGGAAGTAACACCAGATGGTAACTTGAATTAAAGGAAGAATATGAAGAAAATACAAATGAGAAGGTTATTTAACAAAATCTATAAATATACACTCACTCTCCTTCTCTCTCAGCTTCTTCAGGGTCATAAGGGTATATAAAATAGTAATTATATATTATAGTAATTATATTAAAAAGTGTATATAATAATTTTGGGGGTTTGTAACATATACTGTGTATAACAGCAATACCAAAAACGGGGAATGGAAATGGAAAGGAGCTATATGCTATCTAGGAGTAAATACCTCTTAAATCACTAGAATTTATAAATCTGAAGTAGAATTTCATAAGTTGTGTATTCTGAGTTCCAGAGCAACCACTAAAAAAGAAAAATAATGGTAAAGTTATTAAAGGAATTTAAATACTATGTTAGAAAATAATATTTTACTAAAAAAAGCAGTTAAAGCAGGAACCAATAAACAAAGAAAGGCATGTTTAAAAAAAGAAAAGAAAATGGCAGGTATAAATCCAGTCATATCAATAACACTGAATGAGTCATCAACACAATGCAATCAAAGGGCAGAAATTATCAAGTTGGTGTTTTTGTTTTTAAATATCTAGCTTTATAATGTCTACAGGAAACATAATTTAGATTCAAAAACAAAAATAGGTTAAAAATAAAATGGTGAGAAAAGATACATCATGCAAATAGTAACCATAAAAGTGCTGGACTGGATATACTAATACCAGACCAAACAGATTTCAAACCAAAAACTGTTACTAGAAATAAAGAAGAACACTTCACAATGATAAAGAGTCAGACTATTAGGAAAATATATCATAAACACTTAACAGTGGAGCCCTAGAATATACGGAGCAGAAATGAACAGAATTGAAGGAAGAAACAAACAAAAATAGTTGGAGACTTTATTATGCCACCTGCAATAACAGAACTAGACAGAAGATCAGCAAGGAAATAGAAGACTTGAAAAACACTACAACTTTACCTAACATCTGCAGAACACTCCACCAGGCAATAGCAGAACACAGAGTTTTCTCAAACGCACATGGAACATTCTCCAACACTGACCATGTGCTTGGCTATAAACCCTAAGCCTTAGAACATTTAAGATTGGAGTCATACAAAGTATGTTCTCCAGACACTGTGGGATGAAATCAGAAATCAATAACAAAAGAAAAACTGGAAAATATACAAATAGGTACAAACTAAGACACTCCTAAATAACCTTTGCCGGGGGTGGGGGGTCAAAGAAGAAATCACCAGGGAAATGAGAAGATACTTTGAGATGAGTGAAAATGAAAACACAGTGTACCAAAACCTGTGGGATACAGTGAAAGCAGTGTTTGCAGGGAAATTTATAGCTGTAAATGCCTGTATTAAAAGTCAGATAGAATTAGAAGTTGACAATATATAACCCAGAAGAGGGCTCTCACCAGAACTCACCCATGCTGGCACCCTGATCTCCAACTTCCAGCCTCCATAACCTAACTGTACACCTTTAGGACCTAGAAAAAGAAGAGCAAACTAAACTCAGTGCAAGCATATGGAAGGAAATAAAATTAGCAGTGGAAATAAAATGAAATAGTACAAAAACCGTAGAGAAAACCAACGGAACCAAAAGTTGTTTCTTTTTGACAAAATTGAAAAGCCTTAACTAGACTGGCCAAGAAAAAAAAAGAGTGAAGACTCACATTACCAAAATCCCCACAAGCCTTACTGAAGAAGAAGAATTGTAAGGGAATACAATAACTATATGGCAACAAATTAGGTAACTTGGATAAACTGGACAAATTCATAGACAAAAAGGAAAACTACCAAAACTGACTCAGAAAATCTGAATAAACCTATAACAAATGAAGAAATTAAATTAATAATTTTAAGACTTCCTACAAAGAAAAGCCCAGGCCCAGTTGGCTTCACTGGTGAATTGACCAAATGTTCAAAAAGGAATTAACACCAGTCCTTCACAAAGACCTACAAAAAACAGAAGAGGAGGGATTACTTCCCAACCAATTCTTTAAAGATTGTATTACCCTAATACCAAAATCAAAGACATTTTAAGAAAACTACAGACCAATACTCTTTATGTGTATAGACACAAAAATCTGCAACAAAATATTAACCAAATCCATAAGTATATAAAAAGAATTATACACGGACCAAGTGGGATTTAGCCTAGGAATGCGAAGTTGGTTCAAAATATGAAAATCAGTTCTTGTAATAAACCATATTAATAAAGGACAAAAACCACATGATCTCATTAAGGCCAGAAAAAGTATTTGTCAAAATCCAGCACCGTTTCACAATAAAAGTATAGTTGACCCTTGAACAACATGGGTTTGAACTGTGTGAGTCCACTTGTATGTGGATTTTTTTTTTTTAGTACTCTATAAACACTACAGCACTACAGGGGCTTTGGAACCACAGGTAGGGAGGAACCGCGTATACAGAGGGCTTGGCTTTAAGTTATACTCGGATTTTTAACTGCAGAGGGTTGGGACCCCAACCCCGTGTGGTTGAAGGGTCAGCTGTACTCAACTAGTCAAAGAAGGGAACTTTCTCATCCTGGTAAATGTCATCTACAGAAACCCCACAGCTAATTACATCATTCTTAATAGTGAAAGACTGAATGCTTTTCCTCTAAAATCTAAAACAAGCATGTCTGCTCTCTTTACTTCTATTCAACTGATAGTGATACTACAAACCGTTTATGCCAGACATGAGCCAGACATCCTGTCTGCCTAAATCTTCACCGTAGCTCTGTGAGATAGTTTTATGAAAGAGAACACCTGCAGTGACCTACCCAGGGTCACTCCAGTCATAAAGAACACAGAAAAGGTGGGAGACGAGGACTGCTCTTTCTACCTCGGTGTCTTGTTCTTTATTGATTGGTTTGCCTGCAGCGTCAAATCCTTTAACCATTTGCTTTCTTTTTTGCCATTTATAGCCTTCAGTTTGACCCAGCACCTCGTCGTGGAGAGCCTCACGTGACCCGGCGCACCCCAGACTACTTTCTGTAAATTCCTCCAGGGAAAACCTGCCTTTGTATGTGGAAGTATACCTGGCTTTTTAAAATATATATATTTAGAAACAAAAGAAAAAAAAGCAACAGTAATCTGTGTGTTTCTGTAACAAATTGGGATCTGTCTTGGCATTAAACCGTATCATGGACCAAACTGTGCCATACTAATGATGAGCATTTAGCACAACTTGAGACTGAGATTAGTTCAACGCTATGTTCTAGATCGGTCGGTCTTAACAGTTTGCCTGCTGTGTTTGTAGTAACCGCTTTCCTTGGGGCTGTTCAAGCAAAAGAGGTAACTAACTCCATCTCCGTTTGCACTTACTTGGAGATTTTAGTTAGAGTGTTTAACTGGCATGGATTAATAGGGCTGGATTTTTATTTTTAAGAAAAATTCACAAGCTAACTTCCACTTAATTCATTACTGTGTATTTTATTGAAATGTATAATTAACTGAAAAAAAGATTCTTGGGAGTACGTTGTCATAACATTTAAAGAGATTTCCCTTCCTTTAAACTAAATTACTATTTTATGTTGATCTGCATATTTCTGTATATTTGTCATGACAGTGCTTGCATTCTGTTTGGTGTACTGAGCAAATAAACTTTCCATTTTAAACAAAAACATGTTGATTTACTGTGGTACACTTTAAATGAAAGTTTTACTCTTTTGTAACTTCGTATGAGATCTCTTGACCTGTAATAAACAGTTGTGTTGAGGTACTTTAAATGTAGCGTTCTTTGTTTAGGACTTATTTTCAGAAGAAAAAAATTTTTAAGAATACCTGATGACTCTTAGGCCACGGAAGACATTCTTATTTCTAAACATCATTTCATTAGGTAATTTGTATTATTCACATTTTAAACTATGGATGATATGCTAAAAACTGTAGGATATCATACGGCTGGGTAGAATCTTTTAAAAACCAAAATGTTATTTTATCTTTACCTTTTGATGTAGAAATGAGAATAAATTAACCTCCACATAAAGTTTAGTACAAGTCGTAGTGCTGTTTAAATGTACAGCGTGAATTCCGGATGGCAGAAGGGAACGTGCTGAGTCTGCAGGGGGGAGATGATGGAAGACACAGAGGAAAACTAAACTCTTTTGTCTTTATATAAGAAAACAAGATGGTAAAAATAGGTATAAACATCTCAAAATTATAATCAACGTAAATGAACTGTATTCTCTAGTTAGAAGACAAAGGGTAAGAGTTGGTTTTTTAGAAAATCCAGCTATATACCTGATTACAAGACACACACCAGATGCAAAGTGACTTGGATAGGTTGAAATTAGAAGATGGGATAGACCAAGAAAAGATACTAAAAGGAAAACTGGAGTAGCTATATAAATATTAAAATAGACTGAGACAAAATTTAAGAGCCTAGAACCAATACAAATAGTTATCTCATAATTCTAAACCTGAATGCATATACCAAAATAGCCTCAAATATGTTAAAAACAAAAAGCCTGACAAATGCAGAGAAAGCTTGACAAGTTTTCATTACAGTGGCAGATTTCAACTCTCTTCTCTGTTATTATAAAGTAAAATACAAAAACTGGAAGATTTGAACAACACATTTGAATAAGATTGATATAATAAACATATACATCTCTGTATCCTAACGGAATACACATTCTTGTCAAGTTTATATGGAACGTTTATAACAATTGGCAATTATTAGGCCATAAAGCAAGTCTCAAAAACTTTCAAAAAATTGACATTGTCTATGGTGCAATTAATTTAGAGGTTAATAGCAAAAATATTATTTATAGAAATACCTATATATTTTGAATCTTCAAAAATAAGGGTCAAAGAGGAAGTAAAGGAAATTTAAACTTCCATAAAACAGAATTTAGAAAAACTGGTTATGAAAATACATATAAAATTATGTGGATAAAATAGAATAGCCAAAACAATTTTGAAAAACAAGAACAAAGAGCACGTTCACTTCCCTATGTCAAAATTTAAGTTTTATAAAAGTACAGTTTTCAAGACAGTGTAGTATAGGACTTCCCTGGTGGCACAGTGGTTAAGAATCCACCTGCCAATGGAGGGGACACAGGTTCGATCCCTGGTCCGGGAAGATCCCACGTGCCATGGAGTAACTAAACCCATGCGCTACAAGTGCTGAGCCTGCGCTCTAGAGCCCACGAGCCACAACTGCTGAAGCCCACACACCTAGAGCCTGTGCTCCTCAACAAGAGAAGCCACCGCAATGAGAAGCCCACGCATTGCAACGAAGAGTAGCCCCCGCTCACCACAACTAGAGAAAGCTTGCACGCAGCAACAAAGACCCAACACAGCCAAAATGTAAGGATGGACATAGAGATCAATGAACAGAATTGAAAGTCCAGAAATAAATCCTTACATTTATAGTCAAATAATTTTCAGCAAAAATAGCTAGGCAATTCATTAAGGGAAGGATTGTTCAACAACTGGTGTTAGGAAAATTGTTATATGCAAATGCAAAAGGATGAACTTAGATGCTTACCTCCCATCATACAAAAAAATTCACTAAAAATGGATCAAACTTTAACAAGAAAATACAGAACCTCTTTGACAACGTGGGTTAAGCAGAGATTTCTTAAATAACACCAAAAGAATGGTACACAAAAATTTTAAGTTGATAAACTGGACCGTGAGAGAATTCAAAACTTTTGTGCTTCAAAGGACAGAATTAAATGAAAAGACACACACTGAAAGAAAATATTTGCATCACACGTTTGATAAAAGACTTGTATCCAGATTTTAAAAGAATTCTTACCACTCAATAAGACAATCAGAACATGGGCAGAAGATGTGAAAAGACATTTCAGCAAAGAAGATATGCAAATAGTTAATAAATACATGAAAAGATCAACATCATTAGTCATTAGGGAAATGTAAACTAAAAACACAATTGAGATATCACTTCACACCCATTAGAAAGGGTATAATAAATAAGCCTTTCTTATTTATGAACAAATAACAAATGTTGGTGAGAATGTGGAAAAGTTGGAGCCCTCCCACATTGCTATTGATAAATGTAAAATGGTGCAGCCACTTTGGGAAACTTGACAGCTTCTTAAATGTAAAGTAACTATGACCCAGCAATTCCACTCATTCATAGCTACCCACGTATATGGTTAAAATACATGTTCAGGGCTTTCCTGGTGGCGCAGTGGTTGAGTCCACCTGCCGATGCAGGGGACACGGGTTCGTGCCCCGGTCCGGGAAGATCCCACATGCCACGGAGCGGCTGGGCCCGTGAGCCATGGCCGCTGAGCCTGCGCGTCCAGAGCCTGTGCTCCACAACGGGAGAGGCCACAACGGTGAGAGGCCCACGTACCGCAAAAAAAAAAAAAAAAGTTCCTACAAAGACATACATGCAAATGTTCACAGCAACATTAATTATAATAGCTGAAAGCTGGAAACATTCTAAATGTCCATCAACTGTTCAGTGGATAGACAAAAATGTTATACAATAGTAAACCAGCATTAATAAAAAGTAGTGAACTGAAACATAATACAACATGGATGAACTTCAAAACACGCTAATGAAAGAAGCCAGACATGACAAACTACACATATTCCATTTCTATGAGATGCCCAGAAAAGGCAAATTTATGGAGAAAGAAGGAGATTAGCCCCTGGGACTTCCCTGGTGGTCCAGTGGTTTAGACTCCACGCTCCCAATGTAGGGGGCCCAGGTCGATCCCTGGTCAAGGAACTAGATCCCCAATGCCACAACTAAAAGATCCTGCATGAGGCAACTAAAGACCTGGCGCAGCTAGCTGAATGAGTGAGTGAATGAATGAATGTCGTTGCCTGGCCAGTGGGAATGGGAATTAACTGTAAATGGGCATGAGGGTTCTTCTTAGAATGATGAAAATGTTCTAAAACTGGTTTATGGTCATGATTGCGCCTTTTGGTAAATTTACCAAAAAACTTTACCCTTGAAATGGGAATATTTCATATGTAAAATATACCTCAATGAAGCTGTTTACAGAAACAAAACTCGTGCAGTGCAACCAAACCAGGCTTTACAGGGAAATTTATAACTAAATGCTTGTATTGTAACAGAGGAAAAGCTGAAAATTGAGCTAAGTGTTTACTATTCCATAAAAGTTAAAAGGTTAAGAGCAAATATCGAAAGAAAAGATTCAAAAGAAAATATCAACAGAACCAAAGTTGGTACTTGAAAAGATTAATAAAATGAAGGAAAACATTCAGGGGCACAAACAAAAGCACGAATTTGCAGAATAAAAGAGAAGTGATTAAAAGTCTAGAGGGTACTATGAATAATATTTGCCAATAAATTTGAAAACCGAGCAAAAAAGAAGTACTGAGCAAATTACTAGGGTATTTTGACCTTATCAAACTGACTCAAGAATAAATGGAGGGGGGCTTCCCTGGTGGTGCAGTGGTTGAGAACCCGCCTGCCAATGCAGGGGACACGGGTTCGAGCCCTGGCCTGGGAGGATCCCACATGCCGTGGAGCAGCTGAGCCCGTGTGCCACGGCTGCTGGGCCTGCGCTCTGGAGCCCGTGAGCCACAACTACTGAGGCCACGTGCCACAACTACTGAAGCCCACGTGCCTGGAGCCCGTGCTCCGCAACGAGAGGCCACCGCAGTGAGAAGCCCGCGCACCACAACAAAGAGTAGCCCCTGCTCGCCGCAACTGGAGAGGGCCTGCACGCAGCAATGAAGACCCAACGCAACCAAAAATAAATAAATAAATAATAAATACACTTAAAAAAATTTTTTAAATAAATAAATGGAGGGCTTCCCTGGTGGCGCAGTGGTTAAGAATCTGCCTGCCAATGCAGGGGACACGGGTTCGGGCCCTGGTCTTGGAAGGTCCCACATGCCACGGAGCAACTAAGCCCGTGAGCCACAACTACTGAGCCTGCGCATCTGGAGCCTGTGCTCCGCAACGGGAGAGGCTGCAACAGTGAGAGAGGCCCGCGCACCACGATGAGGAGTGGCCCCCACTCGCCGCAACTGGAGAAGGCCCTCGCACAGAAACGGAGACCCAACACAGCCAAATAAATAAATAAATAAATAAATTTAAAAAAAAGAGATAGAAACCTAAACACTACTTTAAAAAAAACACTACATAGAGAACAGACCTGTGGTTGCCAAGGGGGAGGAGTGAAGGGGAGGGATGGATTGCGAGTTTGGGACTAGCAGATGCAAATTATTATATATAGAATGGATAAACAACAACGTCCTATTGTATATTCAACATCCTGTAATAAACGATAATGGAAAAGGAAAAAAAATGGAGTCTAACTACTGTTACTATTAAAGAAATTGAATCACTCATTTAAATCTTACAAAGACTACACTAGGTACCAATGGTCATACTAGTGTTATTCACAATAGCCAAAAGGTGGAAAAAACCCAGATGTCCATCAACCGGCAAGTAGATAAAGAAAATATGGTATATACGTACAATGGAATATTATTCAACCATAAAAAGGATAGATTCTGATATATGCTACAACATGGATGACCCTCAAAGACATGCTAAGTGCAACAAACCAGGCACAAAAAGACAAATATTGTTTAATTCCACTTATATGAGGTGCCTAGAATAGGCAAATTCACAGATACAGAAGGTAGAATAGAGATAACCAGGGGCTGGGGAAGGAGGGAAGGGGAGTTACTATTGAATGTGTAGTATGTTTGCGATGACGAAAAAGTTCTGGAAATTGTCGGTGGTGATGGCTGCACACCATTGTGAATGTACTTAATGCCACTGAATTATATACTTTAAAATGGTTAAAATGGTAAATTCTGTATATTTTACCACAATAATTTTTTTTTCTTTTTAGAATCAGCTTGTTATAGTCACACACATAGGAGAAGAAAAAAAACAAAAACCTGCTGGGCTTTTGACCAGGACTGTAGTACCTATCACTTTGGGGAGAAGAGATGTTTTCACATGGAGTCTTCCACTCCATGGAGATTGCATGTACCTCCTTTAAGTCTTCTTTAATTTCTCTCAACATCGTATTATACTATTTGGGGTATTATATTTGGTGTATAAATCTTGCCATCTAGGGCTTCCCTGGTGGCGCAGTGGTTGAGAGTCCGCCTGCCGATGCAGGGGACACGGGTTCGTGCCCTGGTCCGGGAAGATCCCACATGCCGCAGAGCGGCTGGGCCCGTGAGCCATGGCCGCTGAGCCTGCGCGTCTGGAGCCTGTGCTCCGCAACGGGAGAGGCCACAACAGTGAGAGGCCCATGTACTGCAAAAAAACAAACAAAAAATCTTGCCATCTAACCGTATTTCATTTAATTAATTTTTTTATTTTTGCGGGTTTTTTGTCTCTGGGGTCCTACCAACCTCAACACTTGGAATCCTACACATGTTGGAACCAGGAGAAACCTTAAAAATCATGTAGCTATTGCCTTCCTCCCACCTTTTCCAGAAGGGTTGATCGTGGTCCAGTTTTCATGTATTTGCCAACAATTTCAATCTTACGTCTCCAGCCACAATTTCTCCTCTGAACTCCAGACATAGTTAGCTGCTTCTGCAGCCCCTCATCCTGGATGCCCCATGGTACCTGAATCTGAACATGTCCAGAACTGGGCTCAGCACCTCCCCGACCTGGTCCTCCTCCAGGCTCCCCTGACCCGCGTGAAGAACATCACCACCACCCCCTGCTGCCAGGGCCACAATTTTGGGAGGCCCCTTGCCGCCTCCTATGGCATCCCACCGCCAATCAAACATCAAGGTTACTAGTTTCTTCTGCCTAAATCACAAAATCTCTCCAAGTCCCCTCTGCCTCCTTAAGTTTAAATGTCCCATGGCTCTCAATGGACCCCTGCAAAAGAACCCTCATTAAATCCCCCAAATCTGTTCTTTCCTTGTTCCAATCCATGTTCCCTGAAGCCAGAATGCCTTTAAAAACTGCTACTTTCTCATTTAACTCCTTTGTTGATAGGCTTCCAACAGCTCTACTTTAAAAAAAATTAGTATTATTATTATTATAGTTAACTTATTGAAAATTTATTACATCCTAGGACCTGTTCTAAGGACTTTATACATAGTAACTCAGTTAATCCTCACAACTCTAAATATCCCCATTATACAGATGAGGAAACTGAGGCTTAGAGAAGCACCTATCTAAGGCTTTTGCATCAGCTCTTTCCCCATTCTTGACTCTTTGATCTGGATGACTGCTATTCAAACTTCAGATGGATACCTTGGGGAGCATTCTAGGACCTCCCTCACGAGGTCAGGCCCTCCTATGACACACATCCCAGTTTGTAATTATATATTGTTTTGGTGGTGGAGGATCACTGGATTGATGTCTGCCACCCCAATCGGCTTTATATTCTATGTTTTACTCTTCGCTGTGTCCACAGTATTCGACATGTAACAAACTCTTGCTCAGTATTTGTGAAATGGATGGATGAAAAGGGTTTTCAATCAGAGGGGGAATGTGGTCAGATGTGCTTTAGAAGGATTTCTCTAATGTGAAAGTTTGGAGGTGGTGAGACCCAGTCACTGCCAGCCACTGGATTCAGGAGTGAAGAGAGTTGTCTGGAGGAGGGGAATGGCCATGGGGATGGAGAGCAGACAGTGAACCTGGGGAGGGTTTAGGAGGAAGATAGGGCAGGCCCTGATAATTAAATGGATGGAGGAGAGGACAAGGGAGGGGTCAAGAGTGACTCCCCCTTTTCTGGCTTAGACACCTGGTACCTTGACTCCAGGTGGGGAGCACCTGGGAGGAACGAGGCAGGCGGGGTTGGCAGAGCAGGTGGTCCCTAGACCAAGTCCACAGAAACATGGAAAAGTTCTCAAAATCTTTGTGCCCAAACTCCTCTGTGCCCAAACTCTATCTAGCTCGGTCCTGTGTACTTGTCCAGTCTCACCCCAGACTCAGGGCACGTAGCCCACAGCTCCTCTCCCAAGTTCCACTCTTTCTCCTCGCAGGGGGCCTTTGAGACTCAGCTTCAAGAACATCTCCTCTGGGATCCCTCCCCAGTCCCTCCACCCCTTCCTGAGATTAACATGTTCTCTGCTGTTTCCGGGATTCACTGTATCAGAAATGTTTCTCTGCCTATCTCTCCTATTTGATTTTAAAATGCTGTTGTAAAACATGATACCATTCTATTTTAATTTCTAATTGTTTACTGATAATAAATAAAAATAAAAGTGATTTTTAAAGTATCGTCCTTGTATCCAGTAGCCATATTAAAGACACTTAATTCTTTTTTTTTTTTTTTTTTTTTTTTTTTTTTTTTTTTTT